>NW_026000019.1:29714946-29767571 GCF_001458135.2 Marmota marmota marmota
TATATATATATTGTTGATAGACCTTTATTTTATTTATTTATTTTTACGTGGTGCTGAGACTCAATCCCAGTGCCTCACACATGCTAGGCAAGCGCTCTACCCCTGAACCACAGCCCCAGCTTCAACATTTTTAATCACTTTGTTTTTTAAATGATTTATAACTTACCAAGTAGCATACTTTCTTCAGATATTGTAAATCATCCTCTAAAGCCTTGTGAGTTATAATCCTAAAATTCATGAAAGAAATGAAGAATCAAAGAAGTTAGTAATTAACATACAAATATTTAAGGTGGCAATTCCTAAATGGATGATATTATAGGACTAACTTCTCCCTTCCTTCCCACCTCTTTGCTTGTTCCCTCTCTGTGCCAGCGTTCCTATTGATGGACCCAACATCTAGGGTCAGGAGAGGCCTGATAACAGAGGGGTCTTTTGCCAGGTGTGGTTGCATGCGCCTGTAATTTCCAGTTTGAGGCCAGAGTGAGCAAAACAGGAAGACCTGTAAGAAAAAAAGAAGGAATGAAGGAAGGAAGGAAAGAGATTTTAAGATATTAGTTCATGTACTGGCAGTTCAAAATTTTCAGGGTAGGTTGGTAGAAAAGAATAAAGTAAAAAAGGGAAGGAAGGAAGAAAAAAGGAGGGAAGGGAGGAAGGAAGGAAATGATTTTTTTTTATTAACTTGGTTTTCTTTAGACTTTATGACCATAAAGACAATGGTAAAATATTGGGCTGGGATTTTAAATATATTTCTCATCAGCAGTCAAGTAATTCTTATATTCTAGTATCTAATTAAGTTTCAAGAGGTCTCCATAAGAAAAGGATTTGGCATATTGTTGCTCTGAATGTTTTTGGAGAGACAAAATACTGCATTATGAAAAACACTGCGTGTTTAGGCCAGGGCTGTAGCTCAGTGGTAGAGTGCTTCCCTAGCATGCGTGAGGAGCTGGGTTGGATCCTTAGCCCCACATAAAAGTAAACAAATAAAATAAAGGTATGCTGTCCATCTACAACTACTAAATAAATAAATAAAAACAAAAATCCACTGTGTGCCAGCCCACCCACCCCCTTTTCTGTTTGCCTAGACCTCTTTATTTCACCACGTTTTTCTCTGAGAAAATGAACTACAGAGAAGTTAGTACAATACCACTAACAAAAAAATAAAAGAAAAAAATTACATTAATGAATCTCAGGGCAATTGACAATTGTTAGAACCTCTGGAAGTGGGGTGGGGAGAAGAAATTTTGGTGCAGTATTATCATACACATGATCCACCCCCAAGAAACTTTGTTGGATTCCTGGAGAACAAAAGTACACCATCATTTGAAGAGCTAGATTTGATTTTTGAAATTCCTCCTAGAGTTTAGGGTCTGACATAAAATACCATATTATTTTATTTCAGGGGCTTACCTCTGCAATTCCTGAAATTCCACAGTAACTTTCTTGGTGGTCTGTGGAAATACATGTCCGCCCATAAGTGATGGTTAGATTCTCTTGGCCACCAGCTTGTGCCTGTGCCTAAAAACTTAGTTATGAGAGTCCAATCTCTCTTGTCTGTGGGTTTCCCAAGAACTGAAAAAGGAGTGGGAATCTGTTCTCCCTTCAGGACTGGTGGAAGGTTGAAGCTGATGATCACCAGGGCTTTGTCCCAGCAAACCATGTCAGAAAACTGGCCTCTGATGAGCTCCCCATGGTCCCAAAGCGGCGGCGAGAAGAGCCAGGCAGCATCGCCCAGCGCCAGGAGCAGATGGAGGAACTGTGAGTTCTGGATGCTGGAGAAATGGACCATGTTTGGCAAAACAGTTCCTATTGAGTGAAGGCACTCTTCTCATGATTTTGCATCTGTTAGATTAGAGATACAAACTAAAAGATTTCAAGAACAGGAAAGAAACTTAGGATCCTTCAAACACTTAAGTTTTTATATGAAGAAAGGGATCCCCCAAACCATTCATTCCTTTAAGGTTGATAAAATGTCTTCTGACATCCAATGTGGCCTTTGTTTACTTGTTTAATATCTAGGCAGCACGTAAGAATTTCACTTTGATAGAAGAGGAAGGGATGTTGCCAGCCATACTTTCAGGTCCCTAACATTTTCATTGTTATTAAATGTGATACTGTGTTTATCTCTCTGCTCCTAATGCTTTATTTTGTGCCATCTTTATTTCACCCACTCCTTTACTGATCTTTTGATTTTATTCTTCCTTTCCTTTTTGTCTCTTTCACTCTCTACTCTTCTGTATCTTTTCCACCTTTTATTCCATTTTCTCATCTCCGTAACTTTTCCACCCAGGTACCGCTCTCTCTGTGATCGGGCAGAAGAACGCAGACGTCGCCTACTACAACGTTATAATGAATTTCTTTTGGCCTATGAGGCAGGGGACATGCTGGAGTGGATTCAAGAGAAAAAAGCAGAAAACACTGGAGTGGAACTTGATGATGTTTGGGAGCTGCAGAAAAAGTTTGATGAATTCCAAAGGGTAAGAAAGAGGAGCTATCACCGGGTGTGGTGGTGCACACCTATAATCCCAGTGGCTCAGGAGGCTGAGGCAGGAGGATCCTGAGTTCAAAGCCAGCCTCAGCAACAGTGATGTGCTAAGCAACTAAGTGAGACTCTGTGTCTAAATAAAATACAAAATAGTGCTGGGATGTGGCTCAGGGGTTGAGTGCCCCTGAGTTCAATCCCTGGTATCTTATTATTTGACTGCTGATGAGAAATATATTTAAAATCCCAGCCCAATATTTTACCATTGTCTTTATGGTCATAAAGTCTAAAGAAAACCAAGTTGATAAAAAAAAACCCAAACATTATTTCCTTCCTTCCTCCCTTCCCATCTTCTTCCCCCATCCCTCAAAAAAAGGAAAGAAAGAAGAGCTTTCTCTAGACACCTTTTGAGACTTATCATCATCTCTTTTTATTCTATGTCTCCTCCTACATGACTCTTTAATTGATTTAATACTTATTAAATGCTCTCTGCAATGCTACTGAGAACTCCACAATTTAGATCTTCCCCAGTTTATTGTAGTTGTTAGTCATTGGTTAGGAAATAAAGAAGAAGAAACTAGCTACTCTAACTTTCAAGCCTACAGTCTCTGCCACTCCCAAATCCTCTTGGGTGTGCCAATCTCCCAGAATTCCTCAAAACTTGCCCTGTATCATAGTGTATTCTTCATGCCCAGGGTGAAATGGGGTGTTAAGATGAAACTTTGTGGAGAGTCTAATCATGGGACAGAGATTGGGGTGGGAAGAGAAGAACGACCTGAGTTTATAGTGAGAAAATTTCTGAGTATTTACCTAGCTAAAATCTTGTGATCACCTTTTTTCCTCTTATTTTTATTACATTATCTTACCTAGCACTGAATATAAATTTCTTCCTTCCTTCCTTTTTCTTATGATATTTCTCATCGTGTGCATGTGTGTGTGTATATGTGTGTGTGCATGTATATAGATAGTGTGTGTGCTCCTTTGTGATGATTTTTACAATATCCTTTAATATAGAAAAATAATAACTCAGTCAATGAAATTCTATAAAGATGGAGGTATTTATAAGGATAGAAAATAATATTACACAACTCAGGTACAGATACATCTGACAGCAAAATTCAATATAGGGGAAGATTTTAAGAAATCTAAGAAGATGGATATGCTTCCTACTTCCGATGAATAATAGTTCTCTTGGCAATGTTTGATAGTTACGGGGTGTCAGGGAGTTTAAGAGTATTTTCTCAGTGGCAGCTGAGAAGAAAGCAGCTTGTGTAATGTAAGTGAGGATACCTATATGTTTTAATAATACTTAGCCAAATGGATATGAAGATGAACAGATAGATATGGAATATTTTTGAGAAGAGGATTGACACTGTTTTGGACAAATTTTCTCATCCAGGATTTAAAGACCAATGAGCCTCGGCTAAGGGACATCAACAAGGTGGCTGATGATCTGCTGTGGGAAAAACTTCTGACACCAGAAGGAGCTCACATTCGGCAGGTAACTGAGATTTGGCCTTGGTGTCATCATTTTACTCTAATAGTAAAATAGTCAACGGATCAGTTAGGATATGCAGGAGTGGACAGCAGTGTGAAACTGACTATAGCAAAGGTCCAAGGAGTTCAGCCATTTTTGTTGTCTAAATGAACTTAACTAGAGAATGTTTGTTTACTATGATTTGCTGAATGTCCTCTGTTTTCTCACATCGGTATTGTTTTGGTGAAGGGAGGAAGACAAAACTATTGGGACCAGAAATTGAGATTTAGTTTCAAGAAGCAGTTTTAGGAAGTTTAGAGACTTTTGCATTTGGCATCAGGAAAACTGAGCTTAAGTGCTGGCCCTATCCCTGTCTCACTATGTGTTCTTGGGCAACTCATTTCATTTCTGAGATCTTCAGTGTCCACATCTGAAAAGCAAGAGTGTCAGATAGCAAAATCTCTAAATTTTCTTTTAATTTTCTGTGCTATGTTTCATAAAGCTGAACATAAAGTTTTGCCTTCCATCCCTATCCCAAATATAACTTTTAAATTAAAATTTTGAAATACATACACTTGAACTGATATGAAATTCTTAAATTATAACAATCACTTCCCTTTTATTACCACTCACATAAGAGATCCAATGCTCAAATACATGAATGCAAAGAAAGTGCAGATAAAGAAGCTGTGATATGGGGAAGAGTATCAAGAAAGTTTCCTGGAAGAGTTGGGTTCTCATAAATGTAACGAAGAAGGAGAAGAGAAGGAATAGAGATGAGAGAGAGAAAATTCTTCATCTGATCTGTGTCTTGACCTATGACTGCATAAAAGACTAACGAAATTTAATAGAAAGTCCAGTCTGTGAGTTGTCATAAACTAGTAAAGAAGAACTCCCTTCTTTATCCCATGGTGATTGTCATGGATAAGAGAAAAAGTAATGTGCATGAAAATAAAAAAGAAAGTAAGGCTCTTAGACCACTAGGTCTATTCAATTCAGAATGCAGAAAGGTATTATGCTTGCCCCAGAGAACTGTAGCAGATTCTAAATACCAAGGCAACACATTTTGCTCATTTTTCAGAGGTTATATATAATATGGTCTAGTGATAGCAAGCATCAATTATGGCTCCAGGGTTGATGAGTCCAACTGGGAATCATCAATTTGGAAGAAAAGAAATACCTTTCTCTGATGCACCAACATAAGACCAAGCCCAGCCTGTCTGAGAAAAAAATAAAGCAAGGTGATTTCTGAAGGAGATAACATGAAAGCAATGATTTAAATCCAGCTAGTCATAGACGCCATTGAGCTATCCAAACCAACTCCTTGTCCAAAGTCTGATGTGGCTCTTCTTTTAGGAATTGAACACACGCTGGGATTCCTTGCAGAGGCTTGCAGATGAACAGCAGCAGCTGCTAGGCAGTGCACATGCTGTGGAGATGTTTCACAGGTAAGAATTAATTCTAAAATGCAGTGCTACTCTAGAAAACACTCACATAACTCACAAGTCCAGTAACGATTTGCTGTGGCAAAAATACCTACCAATGTGAACAACTAGAGGAGGAGAAGTTTGTTTGAGTTCACAGAGGATTCTGCTTATGGTTGGCCATCTCCATTTCTCTGGGTCTGAGGGGAGGCAGAACATCAGCCGGCTTGGAGGAGGAAAGTACTTAGCACATAGCAGCGAGGAAGCAGGAAAAAAGAGAGAAAGGGACCAGATCTAGTTGCCCAGCCCATGCCCCTAGTGACCCTTTCCTGTAAGCCATGCCCTACCTGCTTACAGTTACCAACCAGTAGTCCATTCAGATGATCAGTCCATCACGTGGATTAATGCACAGATGAAGTCAAAACTACGGTAATTTATCTTTTTCCCTTCTGAACACTGATGCATTGCCTAATACATGAGTTTTTTGGGGGCACATTTCAGATCTAAACCATAACACTATAACACTATGATAATGATACCTATTCGTGTAACCCTTTTTTAAGAGCTAGAGACAGTTTGCAAATAGGAATCAGGCCTTTTTAGAAATAGATTCCTCACTTGGCACATTAAATACTCCAAGACAACCTACTTCAATTTATTTTTTTATGTATTGAATGTATTATTATTTTATTTTTTGTGGTACTAAGTATTGAATCCAGAGGTGTTTTTACATTAAGCTACTCCCCTAGATCCTTAAAAAGATTTTTTTTAACTTTTTTTAATATTTATTTTTTAGGTGTAGATTTACGCAACACAATGCCTTTATTCTTATTTGGTGCTGAGGATCAAACCCGGGTCCCGCCCGTGCTAGGCAAGTGCTCTACCTCTGAGCCACAATCCTAGCCCTTTTTTTTTTTTTAACTTTTGAGACAGGATCTTCCTAAATTCTCAGACTGGCCTGGGACTTGCAAACCTCCTGCCTCAGTCTCTAGAGTAACTGGGATTATAAGCATGTACCACCATGCCTAGCTCCAACTTTAGTTTTCTCATGTCTGGCTTGGGCCCTGGCACATAGTTAATATTTTATGAATGCTTTCATGATAGTGCATCGATTTGAAGTATAAACAAATGGTATAAATAATTATGGTCCTAGACTAGAAGCAGACAGTAAAGGACAACAGACCATCACATTGACTTTGTTCATTGAATACATTTTTGCCTTTGGTTACCAAATCCATACTTGTACTAAGAGGTATAACCACACATACAAGAATTAAACAAATGAACAAAACATAAACCAAATACCTTCCTATGTGTGTTAAAGATGCAAGGAAGGGGAAAGCAGAGATTCAGGTGGATAGGGCTGTTTAGAATAGCTGAAAAGAGAAAGCATGAATATGACTGTTAAACACTTGGCTCTGAAGTTAGACCTCTTGATTCAATGTAGGCTTCACCATCTGGCATTGATATTATTCTGGTAAGCATTGATGGTGGTGGTGGTGATGGTAATGGCGGTGGGAGAGGTGATGTGATGTTGGTAGTAAATGTGGTGGAAGTAGTAGTCATGGTGTGTTAGTGGAAGAGGTAGAGGTGGTGATGGTGGTGGTGGTATTGATAGTGATAGTGATTGTGACGGTGGTAAAGGTAGCAGTTGTGATGATAGTGGAAATGGTGGAGGTGGTGATGGAGGTGTTGGTGGTGCTGGTGGTGGTGCTGGTGGTATTGGTGATAGAGGTGAAGGTGGTAGATTTGGTAACATGGCAGTAGTGACTTCCTTCTGAGCCTGGTCAGTTTCTCTTTGGTACACATCATTATTCCTAAAGTCTTTTATTCTCTTGTGGACCAGAGATATAGATGACACAAAGGAACAGATTGAGAAGAAGTGCCAGGCCCTCAGGGCTGCTGACCCTGGTTCTGACCTGATCAGTGTTCAGGCGCTTCAGCGACAACATGAGAGCTTTGAGAGAGACCTCATCCCTTTGGGGGAAAAGGTGAGCTGTGTGCTTCTGAGCTTTCTCAGCACCTTCCTCTTTGCTTTTATAACCATATCAATGCCCCCTATTTTGCTTTCTTTTCCAGTCTTATGCTTTTGTTTCTTTATCTTGCACGATACTTGTTCTTGCACTCTGTCCCCAAAGCAAGACCAATAAAAAGACATACCCCCAAGACCATTAACATCAAGAAAAATGCATTGAACTGCCACCATCTAAGTATTTAATGTCCTCTTGCCTGTTTAGTGGGTATCGAGTGATCAGAAGTTGAGGCAATTAGTTACAGGACAGTGACCTAGGAGAAATAGCAACTATGCATACCCAGGATGGCTAGGGCTATGCCTGAGCTTTGGGCAATGTTTTCTCAGTCAGGAGTTGAATAACCTTACTCCTACTCCAAAACACAAAAGAAGAATAGAGCTTTCCAGATACACTGGAGGCAACACGAAGCTTGGCCTTATTATACAGAGCAAAAAGAAGAACAGAAAATATCAATATTGGAAATATCTTCATTTAAAGAATAAGGATCCTTTGGTACCCTGGTTTTGCTACTAGCCAGAAGAGTCATTTAACCATCTTTCTCCAAAACTTGTTACTTTTAAAATAAAAATGGTAAGGTCAATTTTGAGTACTTCAGAAAGTTATCATGTAAACTAAGAGGTTGATATTATTTTATGAAGTAGTAAGATGTGATGGTACATTGCTGGCATCTATTTGGGGAGATTAAGACCAGGACTCAGGACTCTTATTTGCTAAGACTCAGGTTCTACAATAGTGTGATTGCCAGAGCTCTTGCACCTCCCCAGGTGACCATACTGGGAGAGACAGCAGAGCGGCTCAGTGAATCCCACCCAGATGCCATTGAGGACCTGCAGAGACGGCGAACAGAACTGAATGAGGCCTGGAATGACCTGCAGGTGCTTACAGAAGATCGTAAAGAGAACCTGAATGAGGCCCAGAAATTCTACCTGTTCCTCAGCAAGGCCAGGTAAAGTTCACAAGGTGGATTTTCACCCTGTGGGTGAGCAATTTTCATATCTGGCCCTAAGTAGAGCCTGGAGGAACACTCTGGGTAGAGGTGCCATCAACCCATGGGTTTGGAAGGTACCACGCTGGCCAAATATTGCCTCTGGTGAGGCACAAAAGTGTTAAATTCAGTACTTCAGGCCATAAAAGATTGATGTTTGAAGAAATGTGAGGTCATATAGGCCAACTAATGACCTTCTGCAAAGTATATGGCACAAACGAGGAGCTATATATCCTGAGATGAAGATCAAGGGGGCTTTCTTACCACTGGAGAGACAGAGAAGAATGTGGACAACCATGGTGAAACATTACAAAACACACATCCTAGCAAATAGCCATGGAAGTTCAGAGATAGAGGGAACAGATGAGAGTCCCTGCACTCTAGAGGAAGTAGCATTTGATTACATATCACTCAGGATTTTGGTAAAAGAGAATGCTATTCATACAGACAGGAATGGGCAAAACTGTGAGGGTAAGAAAGGCTGGGGAAACTGGAGAATAGGTTTTTTATATTGGGGGTGTTAAGCACAAGTAGCAAAAGAAAAATTTAGAAACATTGGAATCAAATCCTAGAGAATTTTCATTGTTGTGCTGCAGTCAGAATGTTTTCACAATATGAAATTCCCCTTGCAAATATACACTATGTGGGATGACTCTGCCCCATTGTTTCAATCTGCTTGGAGGAGTCTTTGGAATTGAAGGTCCAGGCAGTAGCTACTCACAAGGTAGTGCTTTTGAAGAAGAAAAGGAAGCAAATGAGCTAAATGATTATAGTTGCTTTTGGTAACTCCTCCCCCACTTTAGCACCTCTGGAAAGCTGTAGTTTTTCACACAGTGTAATTAAATGACATCTATACCCATTCTTTAAGATCATTTATTTCCGTATATATTACTAAGATTCCAGAATAAGTGATGGCCCCTTTTTACAAATTTTTATTCCTCGATATTGCACAATCACAGTCATGTTCTCAGCTTCTGAGAAACACTAATACCTCATTTTATCTCTTTATAATAATTTATATTTCATTTTTAATAGCTATGAGTGTGTATGACTCATTTGCTTACCCTACCCCCAATATAAATAAAGTATGATCTCCTAGAAGGTAAAGATATATCTTTTTCAAAATATTTGGTACTTAGTAAGCAATAAATAAAACTTAGATGTTTGGATAAACGAAAAAAATTATTGTATAAAGAAACAAAAGACCTCTCTTTCCTAGATTTAAGGATTACTATTTAGCAAACAAGACTAAATATATTCTTTATGGGATTGTTATCTTAATATCATGATAACTTTTAAGTCAATGCATGGTTGACATTTGCTCTCTGGAAGAATAAATCTTAGCTTACCTTGTCTAAATTCTTGACTACTAAAACAATAAGAAATAAACCTTGATTTAATCTGTAATGTAGGAAATGTATGACATGCATATATGTTTATGTGTGTATATATATGTGTGCTGAGCAGAAGCATGTATTAGATTTTTTTGGGAAAAAGAGGAAAAAGAAAAGATGTGCCTCCCCCAAGATTCCATAAGCTGTATCTTTAAAGCCCAGAAAACTGTTGAAGGAACAGGAATCAACAGCAGTCATGGAATACGTTCTGTTCAGAACTCCAGAGGTCTGGGCTCTAGTCCAGATGATAGGTAGAAAATGTTCTAAGAACATAGTCCATATGTCTGGTTTTAATTGCACCACATTAGCAAATTGCTTACCTTCTCCAAGCTGACTTCCTTATCTCCAAAATGGAAATAAAAGAGTTCTCATAATTCTCTACAGGATTATTTCAGGAACTAAAAGAAATAATATGTGTGACAAGATTTTCAAATGCAAGGTAATGCTATCATTAACACAATGAGAACACCAAACATGATACGACATGGAAGCATAGGAAGACATAGAAAATGTTATTCTGGAAATATTTTCTAAAAAGTTATAGGATAGATAGCCCTGTAGAATGTGGCAAGGTCTTTTGTCCATCCCAATATACCTGTTTCTCTAGGGACCTTGAAAATTGGATGAGTGCCATTGGTGGCATGGTATCATCACCGGAGCTAGCTGAGGACTTAACGGGCACAGAGATCTTGATAGAGCGACACCAGGTATGGCTAAAAACCCACAACCACTAATCACTTGACCCGATAACCTTGCTTCATTTAAAAAAAAATTCAAAAGGATTAGCTTCACCAGTCTACTTCCCCATTTTCCAACAGGAGCATCATGGCGAGATGGAGGCAGAGGCCTCCACTTTCCAGGACTTAGAAAATTTTGGCACAGAACTTATAGACAGTGTGCACCGTAATAGAGCTGAGATTGAAAATAAACTTCAAGATATTCAACTAAAGAGAGAAGATTTGGAGAAGTCTTGGGAAAAACGCAAGAAGATGCTAGACCAATGCCTGAAATTGCAGGTACAGCAGATTTCCAGTAGTGAAGCCCTACTCTGTTCCTTGTAAGCAGTTATATTTGGATATCACAGTCACTCAGTACCCAGACTACTACCCATGTTGTAGACACAAGGGCATCTCTTGATTATGTAACATTATTTTCTATAGTCTGATTATTGTTTTATTCTCTGCTCTTATCCCTGTTAGAAGAGATAAAGAAGAAAGTGATCAGTCCTGGACATGACAGGGAATGATTGTCATTTATTGATTAATGAAGGGGTTGATTGTTTTCATTGAGAATCTACTGTGTGCAGGCCCCGGTGTCACAAAGATTAGTAAATTAATGTTTCTATTTTTAAGTAGTAAAATTAGACATGCAGTACAGATCATTCTAATATAGGACATCATTTCGTAAAACAAAATTCTTGAAGGCTTTGAGGGTAGGGAGGAAGGAATGATTACAGCTTTGGAGGGAAGAGTATGGGAATGTCACAGGCCGACTCTGTGGGTAATGTTCAGCAGAGTCTTAAAGAAAATAACCAGTCAGTATCTTCCAGTTGTAAGATATGGGTGTTATAGCTTATATGAACACATAAAGGAAAGAGTAGAAAATTCAGGAAAGAGTAGAAAATTCAATATAGCTAAGATTCATTGTATGAATGTTTCTTAAAAGAACATACATACTCCCTGCAGGATCCTTGCTGTTCATGTCACAGGAGAGCTGTTTATTCTGTCCACCCAGAATAAACATTTAATATACCTCTAATTTCATCCTCCGTAGTTGTTCCGAGGTAAATGTGAGCAGGTCGAGAGCTGGATGATGGCGCGTGAGAATTCCCTGAGGTGGGATGACAAAGATTCCTTACATGGCCTAGAGGCCTTGATGAAGAAACGTGACGATTTGGAGAAAGCAATCACTGCTCAGGTAAGAACAGGGAATGTAAATATTCCAACGATAATGGTTGTGAGCAGAACAGAAATCTTATACGTTTGTCTGGGATCATGACTTACGAGTATTTTGACTCACATTTACTTCTTACAGACAAGTTGGAGGCAGGCAAGGTGGATCGACACGAGGCACTGTCTTATCCGAGTCCTATGTGTAATTGAACTTTAAGTCTGCCATCCTGAAACCCAAATTTGAGGATTCAAATTGACTTTGTGTTCTTAGTACCTATTTCAACATCCTGCCCCATGAAGGACTCACTCTAGACAACAGTCATGAGGAATGACTGTTCTTTAGGGAGATCCTTACCACACAGATAGCTCACCTCAGTAAGATTGTTAGATATTTTTCCTCCTGTTGTGTTAAAATACACCTTCCTGTAGACCTTCCTATAAGGCATTTACCTCTGGAGCTGTCTCCTGAAGGCAAAAAGGTTATTACTGTTCTTCCTTAGGAGGGAGTCTGAGATTGTACCCAAAGTCTAATCTTCAGGCACCTGGTCTCTTATTTTCCTTTATTCAGGAAGAGAAAATTAATGACCTAAAAGATTTTGCTGATCAGCTCATAGATGATGACCACTATGCAAAGGAAGAGATTACCACTCGGCTCCAACAAGTGCTAAGCAGGTCAGTCCCGAGGCTACCGGAAGATGTAGCAAAGTGACCTCTTTGCTAGCATTATGATGGGGAAGACACTCTGAGATTTTGTCCTTTCTAGATGCCTTAAACTATCTTGACATCTTGGAAGCTGTCTGTGTTATCACTGTGACCAAAATACCTGACAAGAACAACTTAGACAAAGAAAACGTTTATTGGGGGCTCATGGTTTCAGAGATTCTCAGTGCATGGTTGGCTGACTGTACTGCTCTAGGCCTGAGGTGAGGCAGAACATCATAGCAGAATGGTGTGGTGAAGGAAAGCTGCTTAGAGAACTATAAAGCAAAGAGAGGGAGAGGAGCTAGGGGCAAGATATAGTCCCAGGTCACATCCTCAGGTACCTATTTCCTTCAGCCACACCCCACCTGCCTACACTTACCACCCAGGAGTCCATTCAGATTATAAATTCATTAAATGGAAACTGGTCATTTCACTTCTGAACATTGCTGCATTGCCTAACACATGGGCTTTTCAGAAGGCATTAAAGATGCAAATGATAACACTGTCTGATCTAGACTCATGGGATGAAAGACATGGAAATTACACTAGAAATTACCTGATTTAACCACTGCATTTTGTATCTGAAAAGAGTCAAACAGTAGGAAATGAAAAAGAGCAGGTTGCAAAATGGAAAAAAATCATCTGGCCCCCTCCCGCAGATGGGATGCTCTCAAAGCCCTAATGATGGCTGAACGGACAAAACTTGGAGACTACGCTGATCTGAAAAAATTCTACCATGACCTTGAGGAGCTGGAGGAATGGATCAGTGAGATGATGCCCATAGCCTGTGATGAATCCTACAAAGACCCCACCAACATTCAGGCAAGTTCAAAATAGGAATCTTGGAAAATTTTACCAGTCTCACTCACATTGTTGGCTGAATGAGCACCTCCACATACTGAGTCTAACATGAAGCAAGTCCTTTAAAATCACCAATATCTTGGATGTGATAGAAATATTAACTCTTCCTTTTATACCTGATTTTTTAAAAATCTCACTTACCTACATGAAAGGATAAGTTTTTGCTTTGCCTTCAGAGGAAATACCTGAAGCACCAGACCTTTGAAAATGAGGTTCGGGGTCGAACTGAGCAGGTGGAAGGAGTCATCGACTTGGGCAACTCCCTGATTGAGCGGAAGGCATGTGATGGCAATGAAGAGACCGTGGAGGTAAAGGTTCTGCTTGGGATGACCTTTGGGCTGCAAAGGCACATGCATAAAAATCTTTGACTCTTTATTGTTCTATGGGTAGGGATCCAGCATGTGCTCTGTGGTCACTCCTCCTCCCTCTAGACAAGAAAGGAAGAAAGCAGTAATGCTCAGACCACCTCTCCCATGATACTTAACTCCTAGAACTCCAAGAAAGCTTTCAACTGAATTCCCAAGTCTTCTCATGCTTGCTTTGCATTCTCTATCCCTCTGCCAAGAATTTTTTTTTTTTTTTTTTTTTTTTTTTTTTGCATTTGGATACCAGTCATTGCAATCAGTGCAGGATCTTTGTTTCAAATGTTTCCTGTCATCCAAAACTTCTTGTTTTTCCACATTGAGCATAACTAGTTTGAAATGTCTGACATTCAATTGTCAGCAAATTTTGGCTAATCCCGACATACAGAAACTCCCTACATTATCCTCTCGAGTTGTCACAGTGCTCAGAATCCTCCCTTTCTTTGAGTTAGGAGCAACTGAAATTGCTAAAGGAACATTGGGACAGCCTCCTTGAGAGAACCATTGACAAAGGAGAGAAACTCGATGAGGCTAGCCGCCAGCAGAGGTTCAACACAAGTGTCCGGGATTTTGAATTCTGGCTCTCAGAGGTAATTGCACCTGGAGGTGGTGGGAGCATGGTAGTTTCAAGAACACTTGTTAAATAAAAGAATTTATATGTGAATGGTTTTCTTGAGCCTTCTTGGGAAAAGACTGTAGAATAGATGCTAAATTTTATTCTCCTTAAACACGGTTTTCATCTATCAGCTTTATTACTTATTATTTTGTCTCCAGGCAGAGACACTTCTGGCCATGAAAGATCAGGCCAAGGACTTGGCTTCTGCAGAAAACCTGCTCAAGAAGCATCAGCTGTTGGAAAAAGAGATGTCGGCTCGAGAGGTGAGTAGTATTGAAACCCTTTGGATAGGATGAAACATTTCTTATTTTCTTCCCTTATTTTCTAGGAGACCAGTTAGAACGTAGCCTTGCAAAACTGAGCACGATGGCTCAGCCATCATTCATTTTAACCAAGTCAGATCTGTGGGCTACAGAGCCACTGTGACAGTCACTATCAATTATCACTGAACTGCAGACTCTAAAACTCCAGCAAGTGGATCTTAAAAGCTGCCTTGTTTATCTTTTCACTAGTTTATATACATGCATCAGTAAAAAGACAAACAAGACAGCTTTTAAGATCCACTTCCGGGAGTTTTTCCATAGCTATATATTTGATCTGGCCTTTGAAAGAAAATGCAACTTTATTTTACAGAATTAGAGAGAGAGAGAAAAATCATTTGGAACATGTACAGTGAATTTGAAATACATATACACTCTAGAAAACCTGTGAAGAATTCCATTTGCAACCTAATACCAACCAAAAATTTGCCCTGTGAACAGTGACCAGGTGTTCATTTCAGACAGACATTTATGGTGTCATTTTTATTTAGTAGTAAAGGATATGAAGAAAGGATAAGAAGTCAAAGGCTTTCTAGATTAAAGTCTTCAGTCCTTGGTGGTACCTCCTGTTGTATAACTAGGAGGCTGTGTTAGGATGGGAAGGGTCTGGGTGTGTTCAGTGGGCAAACTAAGCTTTCTACCAATACAGTTGTTTCTCATTTAGTATTTTGCTCTAAAGGAAGATAGTCCTGTATGGTGAGATTATTCCCCAAGATCTCATTTTCTAGCTATGGATAAAGGTGAAAATCAGAAGGAAGAACCAGGAGACACAGAGTAAATGTACAGTTTGAGTAATAGAGTCATGCTATCTGTATCGCTCTCTGATCTAACTCTTATTCAATCTGAACATAGACAAATATGTGTAAAACAGATAATAGTATAGAACATCAATTTCACTACCTTTTTTTATGTGTATATGGCATTGGGGATTGAGCCCAGGGGGTGCTCTATCTATGACTGAGCTCTATCCCAAGTCCCTTTTGATTTTTGTTATAAGATAGGGTCTCACTAAGTTGCTGAGCCTGGCCTCAAACTTGCAGTCCTTCTGCTTTAGCCCCCTGAGTTGCTGGGATTACAGGTATAAGTTACCTGCCCAGCTTAATTCAAACTACTTTTTAAAAACAATCTATTTGCCCTGGTCTTTGAACCAGGACCAGGGATGTTTAAAGACTGGGGTCTATACAATACCATTCACTGAGCATGCTGGGGTTTTCTAGGAGGCACTCAAGGACCTGAACAACTTGGCTGAGGATCTGCTCTCCAGTGGAACTTTCAACATTGAGCAGATTGTGGAGAAAAGGGATAGTATCAACTCGCGCTTTGAAAATGTCCAGAACTTGGCAAGTGCCCATCATGAGAAACTGAAAGAGGCCTATGCCTTGTTCCAGTTCTTCCAAGAACTAGATGATGAGGAATCCTGGATCGAGTACGTATCCCCAGTCCAACTCACAATGTGTGGATGATCCAAGAGATGTGACTAGAAAACCACCTAATGAAATTTCAGTGTAAAATTTGTATGGCATTTTAATCATGTTTGTCTCTGCTTAAAGTTAATTTTGGTTTTATATTTTTTCCCAAATTCCCTTACTGGATTTAGACAGAAGAAGAGAAATGTGGAGGGAGTGGTGAGCAGTTCATATACATGTAGGGAACCAAATTTTGAAGCCATATATGTTTGCTCTATATAGTTCATAGAACATGTAATACTCACTGAGCTGAGTATTTATAGATTACCCAGCTAAGATCATTGGCTCTATTCAGTCTATATCCAGTGTTACCTAGTAACACTGAACTGGACATAAAACAGAGAATGTTATACACTATCTACCATGGTTTCATTACTAATTCTACTTTTCTTATAAAAAATATGACTGGGGAACTCTTAGAAAATTAAAAGATTCTGCCCATATTCCTGTTGCATCTTGCTTCTCTTCTGCAGATCTGCTTATTCTTATGAGTAATGAATGAATTAGATGGAAACATAGTACATAGGGCAGCAAAGAGGATACCTTAAAATAGCATCATCTTATTTATTATCCTGTATTTCATGATGATGTTCTAATATTGGAGCCATTTAAATTTCATGACCCCTATAATACCAACTCTTTAAAAACTAGTCTAGCTAAGTTTTTATTGAAATTGATAGAGGAAAATAATAAAAGCCATAGAGGTCATGCACATTGTTACTCCCCACCCCCCACAAGAGTAGCATTAGTGTATGTTCTTAAGCAAAGAAAATATACAAAAGTAGACAGGAAAAATGATTCATGGGAAGGCTTTTTTACAGGTGTGTCCACAGTGGATATCAGTATTTTAGTTTGTACTAGCACCACTCAATTTTTATGCTGAAAACATCAGCCACTACTTACCTTTTGGCTATTAACATTAGAATATTCCAGAATTCACCACCTCCCCACACACATACACTTAGAAAACTATTGCTCTTGAGTGATCTTGGACATCTAAACTTCAATTTTTTTTCTTTTTTCCTTGGTTTCAGGGAGAAACTGGCACGAGTCAGCTCCCAGGACTATGGGAGGGATCTGCAGGGCGTTCAGAACTTACTGAAGAAACACAAACGCCTGGAGGGAGAGCTGGTGGCACATGAACCTGCGATCCAGGTGGGAACAGAATGATCAGACCTGAAGAGAGAAAATATTCTAATAGCTAGCTGTCTCTCATGGTATAGTCAAATATGTTGGTGCTGCAAAATGTGAATGCAGAATTTATTCCAAGGTCACAGAGAGTTAGTAATACAGTTCACAGTTGTTCTTTTTTTCGACCACATTTTATCTTCTCTGAATAGAAGGATTCTAGACAAGAGGTTGTGCTGTTCCCTGGAAGGAGCATTTTTAGCAGTGTTGGGAAGTCAGTTACAATTGGGATGCAGGTTGGGACATCTGGTAAGGCTGTATGTTAGCCTTATGGGAAGAAGGATACTCTGGGTCTGACCTGGCAGCAGAGTCCACGTGTGACCATGAATAGTCTATAAAGCAGCTCATGTGCTGTATAAGCATAATGCAAGCACCAAGGTATTTGCCAAAATACTTGGAAACGTTTAGCAGGGCAGACCTTGCTGCAGTTCCCTTCCTGCTCCCAGGGTTTCTAGGACTACCCCAACTGTCCAAAGTAATGGAGCCAGTCAGGCATGAAGACAGTTATAGGAGGTTATAAATGATCCAAAGGGTAGGAAGGCCTCGGTACTTTTCCAGGGACTGTGGCTGAATGGGGAGAGATTGTGGAGTGATGTGAAATGGATGGGTGTGTCCTTCAGAATGTGTTGGATATGGCCGAGAAGCTGGGAGACAAGGATGCTGTGGGGCAAGAGGAAATCCAGGAGCGGCTGGCTCAGTTTGTTCAACACTGGGAGAAACTCAAAGAGTTGGCCAAGGACCGGTGAGTGGGAGGCCCAGCTATCTTCCTATGGGCTTCATTTGTTAGGCAGCTGTTGGGAGGATGCTTTGACCACCCTCTCTGACTGCTTAGCTTACAAGTCCCTGCTCAAAACCCAACTCTTCCGTGAAGCTGTCCACCATTTACCCTACACAGAAATGATCACTACCTCTGTTCTGAAAATACCTTTCTTCCTGCCCTGACATGCAGCTGTCTTTTATCACTAATTTCTTACAAGTGTTGTCCTTCACATCAGCACAACTTCCAACTATAATCCCATCCTGTTGGTGAGGGGCAAACATTTCTTCCTGTGGAAAAAGGGAGCTTCTAGCTTTGTAGTTCCTGAATCATACACTGTGGATAGTCTTTGACAGTGAAGTCTTAGCATTTTAGTTCTGGGGGCCATAAGGTTTCCTTTCTTTAGCAGATTTCCTAGAAAGTAGGTGATGGCTCAAAATGGACGTCTAGGGCAAGAGTCTCCTCTGTTTCACAGGAGATCTGCCCCACTGACCAGCAGGCCCCTAGCAGGCTGTGACCTGGTCCAGGTTGACCGTGGCTAACTTGTAGAGCGGGAGCAGGTCTGCTTGGATGAGACTGGGCCCCCAGGCTGTCATCCTACTGCTAACCATTCCTTCTTCTCCTTGTCTGGCTAACTACCCCATCACAGAGGGCTTCGGTTGGAAGAGTCCCTACAATTCCTGCAATTCATGGAGAACGCGGAGGAAGAGGAAACCTGGATGAGTGAGAAGGAGGCCATGGTGGCCCGAGGGGAGTCTGGAGACACACTGGCTGCTACTCAGGTCGGGAACAAGCAGAATGGATGGGTTTTCTCTCTCTAAATGGGATCTTTAAATAGCCAATGTTTTCACCTATAGCATTAGAAACTTTTCCTGGTGAGAGAAGGAGAAGAGGGGATTATGGATAATTCTGCCAATTTTAAAGTATAAAGATGTAAATATCTGAAGGTATCAGTTAATTGTTCAAAATAATGGAACCAATCAGGCATGAAAACAGTACTCAAATCTTAATCTGTAATCTCTGGTCTAGAAATCAAAAGGACTTTATGGCTAAAGGCTGCTTCTGATAGTTTGGATTCTTTCCAGGGCATAAATTTTCTAAAGGTTTCCTTAAACCATAATGTTACACTAATTTGAAAAAAAATTTTCTCTTATGCCTGGATATTATTCATATATTTCAGGATATATCATTTTTAGGAGACAAAGAATTTTAATGTATCTACTAGAAATAAACAGTTCTAGTTAAGAGATGCCATTTTATTTTATTTATTTTTATTATCATTTTTATTTGTTCTAATTAGTTATACATGATAGCAGAATGCATTTTGAATCATTGTACACAAATGGAGCACAACTTTTCATTTCTCTGGTTATATACAATACAAAGTTGCACCACATGTTCAGCCACACATGTACCTAGGATTATGATGTTAATCTCATTCCACCATCTTCCCTACCCCCCATGCCTCCTCCTCTTCCTCCCTCCTCTATACCCAATCAAAGTTCCTCCATTCTCTCCATGCCCCACCTGATGAGATCCCATTTTAAATACAGGGCTGGCTTTCCCAATTAAGAAATAAAGTTTACAGTGTGATCTTAAGTTAATGTAGATTTGACAGCTTTTGAGAGAGTGATTATAAAACAATAATGTTCTAGGAACCTTGAGAACTGTGCTTTCTAAAAATTGGGAATTTACCCAAAACTCTATGTGGAGATTAATTGACTTCTATATGATGACATAAGGAAAACTTAGGTTTGCCAAAGAAAGCTTAAAATCCAAACAGCGTATAGTTCAAATTATCAACTCCTGTGGTTTGAAAACTTTTTAGAAAATGTTCATGCACACCCCTGGACTTGTTAAAGCACTTTAAGGTTTCACATCAAATACTCCAAAGTGTTTTCTTTTTAAAAAATTAAGCCCTTTGATTTTGAGAATTATAGATTCACATGCATTTTAAAAAAAATAATGCAGAGCTGGGGGCAGTAGCACATGCCTGTTATCCCAGCAGCTCAGGAGGCTGAGATAGGAGGACCACAGGTTCAAAGTCAGCCTCAGCAACTGGCAAGGCACTAAGCAACTCAGTGAGACCCTGTCTCTAAATAAAATACAAAATAGGGCTGGGGATGTGGCTCAGTGGTTGAGTGCCACTGTGTTTAATCCCTAATACACATAATAATAATAATAATAATAATAATAATAATAATAATAATAATCCAGAGAGATCCTATGTATCCTTTACCAAGTTTCCTCCAATGACAATGTTAAGAAAAATCATAACCAGAATATTGCCACTGCCAAGATTCAGAACATTACTCTCACCACAAATGTCTCTCAGATCTCTCTTCTATGGCCACACCCACTTTCTTCCTAATCCTGTCCCATTCCTAACAACTGGAAACCATTAATCTGTTCTATACTTCTAAATTTTTTTGTCATTTCAAGGCTGTTACATGAATGAAATAATACTATATGTCACTTTTGAAGATTGGCTTTTTCATTCTGCATAAAATGCAGGTGATTAATTCAGCTTTTTATATTACAACAATAGCTCATTCCTTTTTAGTGCTGTATAGTGTCATGGTATGAGCATACACAGTTCAATCACTCACCTGTTGAAGGACATTTGGGTCATTTCTACTTTCTAGCTACTTTGGAAAAAAACTATTATAAATATTCATATACAGATTTCCAAGCAAATGTGATGCTGCATTTCTTGGGGACAAATGTTTAGGAGTCTCATTACTGTACTATAATCATCTATGAATTTATTTTTTAAAGCCAAACTGTTTTCCAAAACAGCTGTACTCGTTTACAGCCTCATCACCAATTGCACTAGTGATAAAGATTCTTCATATCTTTGCTAACATTTTGTGTTTTTGCTATTTTATTTTATTTTCACCTATCAGAGAAAACATTCAACCTTTGACTTTCTGAGTTGGCCTCGTTTCACTCTTTTTATTCTGTTTGTTTACCTCACATAAGTACAATCAAGCTATGTTTCTGTTTGAAACTGGCTTATTTTACTTGGCATAATGTTACGTTTTATTTCTGTTGTCACACATTGCATAACTTCCTTCTTTTATAAAGCTGAGCAGTAATCCCATTGTATGTATAGACCACACTTGATTTATCCATTCATCTGAGAATGGACTCCGGCTGTTTTGACATCTCAGCTATTTTGAATAGTGCTGCATTGAACATAGGAATGCTCATATTTTGTCAATCTCCTGATTTCAATTCCTTTACATAAATGCCCAGAATCAGGCTTTCCAGATCATGTGGTAGTTCTGATTTTAATTTATTGAGGACCATTCACACTGTTTTTTTCATAGCAACTGCATCATTATGATCCCCACCAATAGTGTACCAGGGGCCCAATTTCTCCAATCCATCAGTAACACTCATTGTCTTTTGTTTTTGTTTTTGCTCATAAACAGCCTGACAGGTATGAGGTGATTTCTCATTGGGATTTAATTTACATTTTTTTAGTGATTAGTAAGAGTGACTATTATTTTTTCATGTACCAGTGGGCCATTTATATGTCTCCTTTAGCAAAAATTTTATTCAAGTTCTTAGCTCATTTTTGGTCAAGTTATTATTTGTTTATTTATTTATTTATTTATTTACCTTTTATTTACTTATTTATAGTAATAAATTTGAATAGTTCTTTTTATTTCAATTGGGTGAGCAGTTCTTTATACATTCTGAATGTATAGAAAGGGTTTGCATGAATTAGCTCTTATTCCATAGGTTACCATTTCACTCTGTTGATTGTTTGCTCTGCTGTACACAGAATTTTAGTTTGATGAAGCTCCACTTGTTTATTTTGTTTTTTGTTGCCTATGATTTTAGTATCATATCTAGGCAATCATTGCCAAAACATATGCTGTGAAACTTTCTGCTTGTTTTCTTCCAGGAGTTTTATAGTTTCAGGTCTTAGTTTAAGTCTTTAGTCCACTTTGAGTTGATTTTGAGGTATTATGTAAGATAAGGGCCTACAAGCAAAGATCTTGTTTTTCTAGAACCATTTATTAAAGAGACTGTCTTTTCTCCATTGTGCGTTTTTGACAGTTTTCAGTTGATGGTATGTGCATGGATTCATTTAGGTGATATCTCTTCTGTTCTGGTCTGTGTCTTTATTTATGCCATACCATACTGTTATTTATAGCTTCATAATATGTTTTGAAATCATGAAGAGTATTCCCTCCAGCTTTTTATTCTTTGTTATCACTAGTTTGGGTATCTGTGATTTTTTTCTGGTTCCATTATGAGTTTTTAGAATTGATTTGTTTTATTTCTATATAAAAGTGCCGTTAGAATTGTGATAAGAATTATATTGAGTCTGTGGATTCTTTTGGGTAGTATGGGCATTTTAACAACATTAAGTGCTTCTAATATGTGAACATGAGATACATCTCCATTTGTTCATATCTTTCTTAATTTCTTACATCAATGTGATGTAATTTTCAGCACTTAAGTTTTTCACCTCCTTGGTTAAACTTATTTTCAAGTATTACATTCTTTTTGATGTGATTATGAAAAGACTGTCACCTTACTTTTGTTTTCAGGTAATTCATTGTTAGTATGTAGAAATGCAACTGAATTTTGTAAATTGATTATTATCCTGTAACTTTCTTGGTTGGTTTATTAATTCTAACAGTTTTATATGGAGATATATATATATATATATATATATATATATATATATATATATAACATTATTTGCAAATAGAGACAATGTAAATCTTCTTTTCTGATTTAGATGCCCTTTCTTTCTTTTTCTTTTCTCTTCTTTCCTAATTGCTCTGGATAGAACTCCCAGTACTGGGTTGAATGGACTTAGGAAAACTGCATCTCTACCTTGTTCCTGATCTTAGAGGAAAAGCTTTCAGTTTTTCACCATTGAGTATGATGTTAGCTGTGGGATTTTTGTATGTGAAATTTATCATTTTGAGGTACTCTTTCTGTTTCTAGTTTGTTAAGAACTTTTATTGTAAAAGGATACTGTTGTTCTGCCAATGGGTGTATCACAGATATTTATTTGCATGTTGAACCATCCTTGCCTGCTAGGAAAAAATCCCACTTACTTATGGTATATAATCCTTTTAATGTATTGTTGGATTTAGTTTCCTATTGTTTTGTTGAGGATCTTTATATTTATATTCATTAAGAACATTAGCTTATATTTTTCATCTCCTGTGAGTTCTCTGTCTGACTATGATATCAAGGTAATGCTAGTTTCATAAAGACATTTGGAAATATCCCCTGTCTTCAATTTTCTTAAGTTTGATAAGGATTAGCATTAGTTCTTTAAGTGCTTGGCTGAATTCATCAGTGAAGCCATCTGGTCCAGGGATTTACTCTGAGGTTTCTGATTTCTGATTCAATCTCTGTACTATTTATCAGAGTTTTCTGACTTTCTGTTTCTTCATGACTTAGTCTTGGTAGGTTGTATGTTTCTAGGAATCCAACCATCCAGTCTCCATTTACAGCTTCTGGGGGAAAAAAAGGAACATAAAATATAATGCAGCCCATCTTGTTTTAAAAGGAGTGACCATCTGATAGCAATGCTTAAGATCATTGTGCGTTGAAAAGGTTTTGTTTTCAAATGGTGATTTTGAAAAAGTATATCTGTCATAGAAATTCTGTTCTTCCTTTAGCCTGGGTTACTATGGTGTTTAAGATAAAATATGAACGAGATGCTGTATGACAAGAGGAAGGCAAAAAGGCAGCAGTGGTGGTGGTAACGAGGACTGGTATAGATATTTCTTAGGAACATACAGCAAAAGATGGAAAAGCAGTGCTTTTCATGCCTCATTCTCTCTTCTCTTTCCACTCTGCCAGCTGTACAGATGCCATGTTTCCACTGGGCAGTCAGACACACAGAAGGTTTGCAGTGACATGCAAAGACAGTTTCCTTAACCCTCTTTGCACCACTTTTGGATAAGTTCTTAGTTTAGGTATCCTAAACTTATTATTATTCTGATAGATGCAACTTTTCATAGAAATGTTGTATAAATTCATTGTATAAATCTCAGTACAGAGACATCTTTATATATTATCCTCATTTAAAAAATCAGAAAAAGGTAAAGGTCACATGATAAGTTAGAAATGGTGTGAGTTACATTCCAAGTTCTATTTTCCAATAAGACTGCCCTCAATGGAAGACTCTTGAGAGGAATTTTGTACAGTTTTTCCAGAGAGTGTAGACACTCATCCAGTCTGTCCATTAACCTGAATCAATCCTGGTGAATAATATTACAATGAGCCTGAATGTGGGTAGAGACAGGTTTTTCAGCCTGGATATTCAGATTTTCACTGATTTCATTTATGCAGAACATTCTAAAGAAGCATGAAGCTTTGACTAATGACTTTACTATCCATGAGACCCGAGTACAAAATGTGTGTGCACAAGGAGAAGATATCCTGAGTAAGGTGAGCTCACCCAGGGACTCCATGTCTAATTTTTGTTTTGAGACAGAAAATGCCCCAAACATAGTCATGAGTAATGCTGAAGTCATACACAGAACTTTAGCAACCTCTTCTATGCTTTTGTTCCCAAACAACTAATTATCTACTCAGTTGCTGTTTTCTGGAATTTTGTTCTTCAAGTTCTTATATGTACACCTTTGACCTTTCCTTAAATCCTTTGTTGACACTTTTGCTGTGCTACTAAGATCTTGTCACTGGCTTTGGCCACAGAGTATTCTAAGAATAAAAAGGAACAGAAACATACATATACTTCTTTGCAAGTTGTGAATGATTTTTTTGCTTACATATCATTTTTACAGAACCTCATTGATCTGAGTGCTATGTGACTCTATACCTTCTTGAAGCTTACATCAACTAAGAAAATTACACTTATGTATACAAACACGACAAGCTCTTCAAATACTAGAGTGGAAATAACCTTCTTGGGAGTGGGTGAATAATGGGATGATTACACTAGACTTAGAAGACAGTAGTTATATACTTGGAATAAAAGGGATGAGAATGTTTAATAGTGCTCATGAATTCACATTTCTAGCCTGGGCACTCGTTGGTATATGTGTCTGTTTTCCTCTCCCCTCCACCTTGGTGTTGCAGGAAGAAATTCAGAATAAGGAGAAAATTTCTGCCAAGATCCAGGTTCTGAACGAAAAGGTCCCTTCTCTGGCGAATGCAATAGAAGCTTGGAAGTTGCAATTGGAAGATAATTATGCCTTCCAGCAATTTAACTGGAAGGCTGATGTGGTAGAGTCCTGGATAGGTATGTGTCAAGGTTGGGGTCCCTTAGATTTAAGAAATCCTGATAAATTTCATTTTAGTGTAGTCTCTGGGGATTTTTCTTTCACCATTAAAAAAAAAGGTACTCCCTTTATTACCTACACTTATCCATTCTGGACACAGTTATACTCATGTTTATACATACACACACACACACACACACAGCTAGAGGAACTGATAATTCCACAGAACCCTTTTTTTTGGGGGGGGATCATCACAAAATATTCTAGGAAGTAAACTACAATGTATGATTGATACACTTATAATTTATATCCAGTTTTCAATTTTCCTTTTGTTCTATGAAACACTCAAAAGTTTTCTTAGCCCTAGATCTGTTTGTCATTTTTATCCTTCATCAGTTTAGAAACACCAACCATTTTACCCCCCACCCGCCTCCCATCCCATGAACCACATCCTTGGAGAATCAGGAGTTTTTCCTGTTGTCTGTGGTTAAAAAAAAAAAAAAATCATTCTGCCAAAAAGGGTTCATTGATGACCAACATATGTTCTCTTTTTATTCATTTTCTTTCCTTTTTAGCTGAGAAGGAAATGAGCCTGAAGACCAAGTTCAACGGTGAGGACCTCACTGCCTTCCTCACTCTCCTGGCAAAGCAGGTGAGACCAGGCTGCCATGTTGACAGGTGCCAGGGAGCCCTAAACCCACATCTCACAGAAACTCAGTCCTCTGGAGTTACTTCATTTCCAGGATCTGTGGCTTCATTGTCTGTAGCATCTGTAGTGTGTGTCCCCTTTTTCCTTCTCGGTATTGATAACTTGCTACCTCTCTCTGTTTCCCCCGACCTCTCTCACATACTAGCTTTGTGGCCTTGGTATTCATCATCTTGCAGAGAAACAACTTTTGGCTTTTTATTTTTTTTTTCTCAGTTTGTTGGTGCATCTATTGCATTAATGACTGTACTAGTCCATTTTTGGTTATAATGCAGGTTAATTTCATCAAGAGGGGAAGTTTATTTAATTCACAGTTTGAATGGAAGTCCAAACAGCACAATGAGGGCCCCAGAGGGGATCGTAGGAACATGTGAAAAAAGAAACCACAGCTAGAGACAAGAAGCCAGAGAGAGTCAGGGGTTCCACAGTACCTGCTGAGAGTGCACTTCCAATTGACCTATGACCTATGTAACTCACCCCACCCCTTAAAGGTCCTACACTCAACACATTGAGAACTAAGCTTCCAACACATAAGACTTGGGGGGACATGTTTAAGCCATATCCAATCTATGGCAATATCTTTTTATCTCTTTTTCATTTTCTTGTGGATCAAATTGATGCTCTTATTTTTTCTAAAATTTCTTGAGATGGTAAAAAAAATAACCATTCTTCTTTTCTCATGTAGGCACATGAATGTAAGTATATAAATTTCCCCTAAGCAAGGATTTAGCTGTATTCCACAAATTTTGTCATTTTCATTATCTTTCAGTTAAACTTTTCTGCTATACCTAATTGAGTTTCTTTTTTAACCTATCTATCACTGGGGAATTTTCTCATTATTTTTTTTTTAAGATTTATATATAGTTTAATTGCATTGTGTTTTGAAAATATCCTCTATATTATTTCAGAATATTTATTTATATTCAAAAATAAACATTCTGTTTTGGTGAATATTTCATGTAGATTATGCATTTTACAGTGGTTTACATTATCAACCAGATTGGGGTCATTATGTTTTAAAAATATTTTGTTATTTTCATATATTTTGGACTAGGTTAAAAGTTTAGGTAGAATCATGTAATCATCTTATGTGCTGATAATTTTGCTTATGAAATTCTCCTCTTTCTAGTCCATAACAGTTCTTGACTTAAATACTTTTTTTTCAGATAATAATATATTACACTAATTTTCTTTTTTTTTTTAATGTTTGCAGTGTGTATCTATTCTATCCTTTGGGGATTTTAAAAGTTTTGTATAATAATATATTAGATGTGTCTCTTGTAGATATCACATATTTGGTTATTACTTTATTTTTCTAATTTGATAATTTTTATTGAAAAATGAGTTTATTTACATTTAAATAAATTAATTCACAAATTTTGGTTTAAAGAGATAATTTAACGACCCTTCTCCATCCAGTCTCCTCAATTTTTGGTCAGGGATTAAAGTGATTCCAAACATAGTTTCAGCATTTATTTCATTTTTATTTGTTGAGGGTTTGAACATATTGCTCTTACTCCTCAGGCCTTTCAGAAATTTTAACCAAAGTCCTATAATCAGGGCTGCTCTGTCTTGATGGATCCTGAAGTCAGCCTTGTAATACTACCAAAAATTCTACTTGGCGTTTTAGACCCTTAGCTATTTCTGTTTGGCTTCTAGGATGTGTTTCCTATGCAGTTTAGGAATTTAAAATGCCTTGAGAGGGAAGGGAGGCCAATATTGAACCAACTTTTATACAGTTTTATTTTTATGTCCTCTCCAATCTTTGGTTCCCCAGATTTTTTTTATTTTTATTTTTTTTTTTACTTTTATCCAGGTGTTAAAATTGTTCTCAAAGGGAGATTTGGTCTAACACAAGCCAACATTTAAAGCTAGAAATTAAATTCCTGAATTTTGTGATGTTGGTATCAACAGCTCCACAAAAAAATAAATGTGTGTAACTGGCACCTGTATGAGGTCTTTTTTTAGTTTGTGCACTTCCAAGGTCTTTAGTAAGACACTGCTACTAGTTAGAACAGATTGTATAGTAAGAGATGTAAGAGAGTCTGGGAAAGTGTGCATGCTATAGAAAGGTTTAATTTTGATGGGGAAAATTTGGAATATAATATTATGATCCAATATTCCTTTAATATTAATTTTTATAACTAGTCTAACATTGAATTATAAAGTCTACATTCAATCGGACGTAGCGAAAATTCTAAATCCAAGTGTTCCCTTCAGCCTCTGAGTCATGTTTGCTGTTTCTTGGCCAGCACCCTAATTCTTGCCTTGCCTTCATCTTTTAAGTGATAAACATCTGAGGAAGCCAGGTGTGAATGACCTCCTGGAACCCATATGTTTTTCCTGCTGATTGCCTCTCTATTGGTCTTTCTCAGGACACACTGGATGCCAGTCTTCAGAGCTTCCAGCAAGAGCAACTTGCTGAGATCACTGAGCTGAAGGACCAACTGGTAGCTGCTCAGCACAGCCAGAGCAAAGCCATTGAGGAGCGCCATGACGCCTTGCAAAGGCGCTGGGAGCGGTTGCTGGAAGCCTCTGCAGCCCACAGAGAGAAATTGCTGGAAAAGCAGCTGCCTCTACAGAAAGTAAGGAAAAGGACGAGGCATGATTAGGTCTCAGCCACATGGATATCAACCATGGAATTTAGAAATAGACACTGGGAACCCTGTTTGGAAAATCTAAAGACAAATCAGGGCATTGAAAAAGATCAAGAAGATATTCTGGTTGAATGAAAATGAGTCCTTTTTTTTCTTAGATCAAAAGGTGGGCTTTTAAAAATGGATTGATGGGTTATACAACCAACTTGAGACGGAAGTCAGACACACGTAGTTAATAGAAGAAGTGGTTGGAACAGAAGGGTAGAAGGTCTTCACATACTTAGAACTAAAACTGGCAGGGAGGAGTGAAGGCTGACCTTGTCATTTTATCTAACTCAAATAAAGGGAGTACCGGATAGTAGCCATAAAACATGTTCTCAACTCATATTGACATTTCCTAGGTGGGAAGCCTTTATATAGGTCAGGTGACATTTCTTTTGAAACTTGCTTCCCCGTTTAAGAAAAAGGACAATACTGCCAACCTCTCCTGACTTCCTCTGTCAGTACTACTAAAATAGATGATGGATCCAAAAATGCAAAAGAAACCACTAAATTCTATACGGATATAAGTGATTAAAATTTTTTCCAGTGGTGGCTACTAAGGCATTGTATATATATTATAAAGTATATCAATAATAAAAGAGGGTCAGGGAAATTTTTGAGCATCCCCAGACCAGAAGAAGCATTGTACTTGGCAATAAGTTAAGGCAGGGAGTTCGAGAAATTGAGAAACAAACACACACATGAAAGTCAGTCTGGACCCTTAGTTAATTTATACTCTGCTTAAGTGTTAGGTAGCAGTTAGACATAATCAGTCAGTCAGGGGTTGAAAAAAATAGTACAGAGCAAACCAGTCAATCAACAGCTCTGCCTTAGTGGAGTTGTACAGGCTGACAAGATAGCTCTTTCAGGACCCTGGCCTAACCCCAGCTTTATAAACTATTCCTCTTACTACAGGAGAAAGTATAGATAAGTTCAGGAGGTAAGAATCAAGGGTGAGTGTATGCATTAAAAGGGCCTGATGCCTACAACATCCTAAGCAAAATCATGCTCAAACAATAGACCTGAGATTCACAAACTTGGAAAACAGGACAATTGAGACAAGCTTATACTGACAATAAATTCTGTAAACCCAAGTTCTAAGTAGAACCTATCAGCTGGGCCAAGATGACCAAGACTTGCCATTAGGCTGCTAATCGATGTAGTCTGTCAATCCAGAGCTTGAAGGTGATACTTGAGTGGAACTTTCTATCAGCTCTGTCCTCATACCCCAATAAAACTGAGCTCACAAAAAAAGGTGTTGTCTCTCAAGATGGCCCTTCTTCTCCCTTGGGGGTACCTTTTTTTTTAACAGACTTTGCTGATTTTACTATATTTTATGCCTTTCTTGAAATTCTCTGCTGCAAGAATACAAGAACCCAGAACACAATGCAAATCTCTGTTAATAAAAGAACATAGGACCTACAGAAACAAATCTTAAATAAAAAAAAAAAATCAATTAAGCATATATATTGTTGAAGTAAGTTCACAAGATAAGAAGTAATGGTATAATACTTTTATCCCTTTCCACTCCATTTAGGTGAATTTTCTTTAAGTCTTGTGGTGGGTAGGAGAGGAAACCCATTTTCATATTTTCTCAAGATAGATCTCCTTAGAAATACAATCTGCTGACCCAAAATCTAGGTTGCATTTTAAGTCTCAAACTATTTTTGATCACCTGCTGTTTGTAAAAATCCGTGCTTTTTTGGAAAGACTGTTTTAGTAATATAGACGACTCAGTCTTTCAAGAGCATGGGCAACTTGAGACAATACGTAGATTCATGCTAAGGATGTAGGTCAAGTGTAGGAAATGTTTTAAAGCAGTGGTTTGAGAAGCTTCCGACATGAGATTAGGTCCAAACAAGTGCTAGTGGGAAGCTAGGAAAATGACTTAGTATGCCCAGAAATGTCAGCAGGATGTGATCTGCAGAAACTTGGAGGAAAAGAAGAGGAAGTGGATAAAGAATAAAAGAGTTGCCTGATTTGTGATAATTTTTCCCTGTATTTGTTCATCATCCATTTCTGCGTGTCTTGTGTGCACCAGGTAGAACCTGAGCTCATGCTACCATAAGAAATGTAGTTGTAAACTACCTTGCCACTCTCGAACTCTTAAGAGGTGAAATGTCTTTCAGAGTCATTCAGGTTTTCATTTGTAAATGATGAAACACTTGACTAGTTTCACACAGTGAGAAAATTCTAAGCCCAGGGCTGTTCCTCTCCTGTCCGTTCATCTGATCACATGGTCCCTCCTGGTTTTAGTTCATCCCTTTGAGAGTGCTGGCTCTCAGAAGACAGTCATTATTTTTATCCTCAATCTTCTCTTCTGCTGAGAACCTTTATCAGGAAAGATGAGTCTGTCTGGTTTTTCCTCTGCAGGCTGAGGAGCTCTTCATGGAATTTGCACACAAGGCTTCAGCTTTCAACAACTGGTGTGAGAACGTGGAAGAGGACATGTCACAGCCTGTGCACTGCGTGTCGCTGCAGGAGGTCCGGCAGCTGCAGAAGGAGCACGAAGCATTCTTGGCCTCCCTGGGTGGGGCTCAGGAAGACTTCAACTATTTGGTGGCACTAGACAAGCAGATTAAGGCCTTAAATGTGCCTTCTAGCCCTTACACCTGGCTGACGGTGGAGGTGCTGGAAAGGATCTGGAAGCAACTACCTGACATGATCAAGGTAACTTGAGGCAGAAGAGTGACTTTTGCCTGCAGTGAGCATGACCCCTTAATTTGTCATCCAAGTTGGTGTCTTATAAGAAAAAAAGAAACATTGTTAGTAATTAAACTGAGAAAGGAGCCACAAACTAACAAACACTAATAAACATTGGGCAATAGCTTTACCATGTGTGTGCATATGTATGTATTCATAAGCCCTATCTCTCCCCCTATCCAAGGCATTCTCTACTTTTATGAGTTTGTTTTAATTTTTGTTATGTATGATGATGGACATTATTGAAACTATGATAAGTGAAAAGATGAAAGATTAACTAATAAAAACTCACTCCATCACCAGTTTTTAATAGCAACTCTTGTTACTATCTTTCCATTTAAAAATAATTATCTGTTCTTTTAAACTTAATTCTACCCCCACACACACATCCAAAAAAAAAGAAAGAAAGAAAGAAAAAATACTAAGAGGAGGGGAAGTTTGCTGTTAATAATCATTTACTTATTACTGGGATTGGTCCTAGATACTCCTATAAGTACTTTACAAATTGCTTCCTATCTCTGATCTTACCTTACAGGTCTTTTCTACATTTTGGAGGTGGGAGGTGGTGGGGTAAGAAGAAATAGGAACATATAGACATGTGCCTGTGGAAGATAGGTTAGATTTTGGAGAGGGATGTCCAACTGAGCTGACAAACTGGTTGTCTTACGGCAAAGGCAGGTTTTTTATGTGAGTCTTACTGTCTGTGGTTTGGGTTTTAGGAGCGGGAGCAGGAGCTACAAAAAGAAGAGGCAAGACAAGTCAAGAACTTTGAGATGTGCCAAGAGTTTGAGCAGAATGCCAGTGCCTTCCTTCAGTGGATTCAGGAGACCAGGTGTGCTGGGCTCCCTCCAACCCCACAACCCCTATGCCACACACATTATTTGATGACATGCATTCTGAAGGGGAGTGGAGACATTCCCATAGCATGCACTATGTCCCCAAATCACATACTGACTGTGCTATATGTTTGGATTTGATTGCTTTAATCCTTATAGCTTCAAGAAGCAAGAATTTCATCCTTCCACCCATATGCACCCTTCTTTATTCTCTCCTTAGTATTCTCAGTTTTCCTCCTGTTGCCTATAATTGTAGTCCAAAATAATAAAAATCCTTTATTTACATGCCACATTGAACTTTACAAATTGCTTCCTATCTCTGATCTTACCTTTCAGAGCAACATTGAAAAAATGCATGGAACAAATATTATTACTTCTAAGTGTGTGAAGATATTCAACTAGTAAATTCACTTGCTTAAGGTCACATATGTACTTATTGGCACAACAAGAAATCACCTAACATGAAGCTCTTATTTTGCCAGCCCCCTAGAGTGTAATGAGAATCAAGTGAGCTAATAAGGGGTACAAAATGTTCTATACATGAAGATAACATTTGTCACATCTCCTCAGGAAATGACCTGGAAAAGTGAAAATTTAAAGGATACAGTTGTTAGAACAAATGATCCAAGTTGGTAGAATGTATCTATTAGGTAGGTCAGAATTGAGGTGTGATGATTAAATGGGTAGCTGGCCAAGCCATAACATATGCTACTTCTATATACTCATTGGTAAGGATAAATGAGATGAACAAAAAGAATTCTTGCATCATGTCTAAAAATACATAGGAAATAGCACATTCTCCTCTGTCTCTGGTTCGGTTCCCTTATCAGACCCTGGCAGTGTGTGCTCAACATTAAACATCTGTGCTCTCTATCCTAAAGCAAGGAGCTTCAATGAAAAGCTTAGAGTTTCTCAGGGTGGGAGAGACTTTGGAAACAGTGTAGAAAGCTTCATATTTTATGGCTACAAATGATTTAGAATGTTTCGTAGATCTGAAGAAACAAGATAATTGAAGTGATCCATGTTAACACATGATCTCTCTTTTCTCTCTTCCAATTCATGTTCCGGTTCTTCGTATCCAGGGCTTATTTTCTGGATGGGTCAGTATTTCATGCTATCATGTTTGTTTTCTTATATTATTCTGGAAGAATTAGTTAAGGAGATCTTAGAACTGAGGTATCATGATCCCATTACATTATGATAATGCATAAATAAAAATACAGGATGAGAAAGAAGCTAATTTATTTTATTCTACCCCTATATTCCAGTAGGTGGAGCCTTGTTGACATTGTTTAAGTGTTCAGAGTCAGCCCAATATTCATGGGATCTGCATCTGTGGTTTCAACCAAATGTAGATTGAAAATATTCGTGAAAAATATTATCTGTACTGAACATTTACAGTATTTTTCTTATTATCACCTAAACAGTATGATATATCAATTATTTGCTTAATAATTACATCATATTAGGAATTGCGGGTAATCTAGAGATGATTTAAAGTGCATGGGAGGTGAGGAGGCTTATATGAAAATATGTGCCATTTTATAAAAGGGACTTGAATAGCCACAATTTGGGTATTCATAGGGATCCTGGAACCAATCCCCATGGATACCAAGGGATGACTGTATGTAATAATAGAACTAGAAGTACACATGCAAGTCTTCTCCTACGCAGAGAAGAAAGACCTAGGCAGTCCTGTGTCCTTCTCATCAATCTGAATGATTGCCACAAACAGAAGGTTTGGTTTGAAAATTTAGTTTTGTGAAACTTCATTTTATAGAAGCCATATAACTTGGGAGAAGTAGAAGCAGAGATGTGTAGGGGCTTCAAGTTGTTATATCTGCATGAAATATTGTCCTCTGATATTATGACTAATGTATTCCTTTGATTCTCAACTAGATCTTTACTCAAAGAAACAGGAACTCTAGAAGCCCAATTGGATGCAAATAAAGTAAGTAATGATTGTTTATTCATTGCCAGAATTAAAAAGAACTCAAGAGAAACCACTTAACAGCAACATGATGATGTTTTTAGGGAACTATCATCCCAGACCCCAAAGCTAAGGATGCAGTCCCAACTCTTGCCATCAAGTGGCACTCTAACCACAGGCCACCACACTGTAGATATGGACCTCAGTTTTGCATTTATACAATGAGCTAATATCTCTATTACAGAGTTGCTGTAATTATTAAGTAAGGGAGCAGATAGAAAGGTTCCTAGCTTACAGCCTGGAACATCAGTGAATCTGTGCTCTTACTTAATGTGGTAAAATGATATAACTGAATCTAGATCATCTCCCAACAATTGAGAGAAACAATGGGCATAGAATAGTGTTTCTCCATCTTATTTTCAATTGCCTTTTCCCGAGAGGAAAATAAAATAAATACATTTAATTAAATTTAATTTCTTCATAACAACAGAAGAGTAAGGTGTCAACTAGAGTTGATAGTTGGAGGACCTCCAAGCCTTATAACATCTAACTTTTCTCACACAACCCTCACCATCATCATATCCAATTCATTCCTCCTCTCCGTGGGGGACAATATTCCCTCATTGAGAAATCATAGGCAAGATGCAGAAATTTGCCATATAATGTGCTTGGGTAGCAGCAGCAGCAGCCCATGCACATCTGCAGGCTGATGAAAGGGCCCAGGATTGAACACTTAGAGCTCAGCCACAATCAATAATGCAGACAATTCACATGCAATCACTGGGAGTTGATGATGCATGAGTCCCAGAAATTATGCTCTTCTTTATTTGCAAGATATGGCTATTAACTCTAAACTTCATATTTTAAAGAATAGAAGGGGGACTGATAAGGTAGGAGACGGGTATCAGGGGAAGGCAGGAGGAGGGGACAAGGGAACGAACTGGGGAATTAAATTGATCAAATCTAAGTGCATGCCCCAATGAAAACAATTAGACAGTATAATTATTATGCACCAATAAAAACATTTAAAAGAGAATACCAGAATGATAGGCATCATCTCACCTAAACATCCCACTATTCCAGAAACGAGGACTACAGAGTGAAGTGATTTTCATAAAAGAGAAGCAGGTTCCTGAAAATAATTGAAAAGAAGCAATTCAGTGAAACTCAAGTTCCTCAGCCTCCTCACTTCTCTCCTGTCTCCAGGTGTGGAGCTGGAAGTCTGACCGACTACCTCTCTTCTCTTTATCCAGAGGAAGCAGAAGGAGATCCAGGCCATGAAGCGTCAGTTGACCAAGATCGAGGACCTGGGAGACAACATGGAAGAGGCTCTGATCCTCGACATCAAATACAGCACCATTGGTCTGGCCCAGCAGTGGGACCAGCTCCACGAGCTGGGGATGCGAATGCAGCACAATCTGGAGCAACAGATCCAAGCCAAGTATGGAGGATGGATAGCCAGGGGAGGGACGGTGCAGGAACTTAACCAAGGGCTGGGGGTGGGGTACTAAATTGAAGAGCTGCTTCAGAAGTACTGCACTCACCTCCAGAGCCAGTGCTCTTTCTCATTTCCACAGAGGGACTATTTCGCTTTACACTGGGATCTATAATGAAATAAGACACATACCTTGTCCCCTGAGTCTACCTATTATCTACCTCGACAAGTGACTTGATCCAGTTTTTGGAGTCCCTTCACCATCTTGTGTGATCTATTCAGAAAACATTCCCTTTAGCAAAATGTCATTCAAAATATAATATCTGGAATGGGAGAAATATTCAGGTATGGCCTAATAGAGCAGAACAGTAAAAATGTTTTTTAAAGATAAATTATCTCAAAGCAGCTTTGTAGGCCTCAATAAATTTCTAGTAGTATTTTTATCTGTATCAGGAATTGTCAAGGAATCCTGTAAAGGCCTTGTTATAAATGCTGTGGTCTTTGTGAGTCCAGTGGTTTCAGTTGTAGCATTTCAACTTGGCTGATGTAGTTGCAAGGTAGCCATAGATCATTCATACAGGAATGAACATGTTCCAGCAAAATTTTATTTATGGACACTAAAGTTTGAATTCTATATAAATTTCAGGTTTCATAAAATGCTCTTTTTTGGATTATTTTCAACTGTATGAAATATGGAAACAGCATTCTTGATAATGGACTGTCAAAACAGAGGGCAGGCTGGATTTGGCCCCTGGAGCACAGTTTGTCAAACTCTGAGCTAGATGACTCAAATAGTGAATGTTTCTTAAAATTCCTCTCTCTTCCATGTGGGATGTCTTTTGCTGTTCTTGTTTTATTTCATGGATTAATTTCTGCTTTCCTTTCAGGGATACCATAGGTGTGAGTGAGGAGACTCTAAAGGAGTTTAGCACCACCTATAAGTGAGTAGAACTTCCTAGTTGACTGGTGCTTTGTTTCCTAGACCATTCAGAATTAGTTGAAAACTAACTAATCCTTTTTTTTTTTCCCTCTGAGTGACTTGATGAGATCTTAAATGAAGATCTAAATATGTTAATTTGCTTCAGCTACAGCTTTTAATATGAAATGTCTATAAGATTCTTGGATTAAATACATTTCATTTATGCTCAATTCTTTATGATTTTCCCTCTATTCATTAGGTTAAAAAAATACGGAGATACAGATAGGCTCTCTAATCTCTCAAGACCTATGACATATCTAAAAACCCGTCGCAAATGCAACAAGAAAGACCTGTTCCTTTCTGTTTTAGTCCTGGTTCTCTCTTGAGCTTGATAACATGTTTTTATTCTTTAGACACTTTGATGAGAATTTGACAGGGCGCTTGACTCACAAAGAATTCAGGTCCTGCCTGAGAGGACTCAATTATTACTTGCCCATGGTGGAGGAGGATGAACCTGAGCCTAAGTTTGAGAAGTTCCTGGATGCTGTGGATCCAGGAAGGTAAGAAGAGGACCAAGAGTCAGATCCAGGCAGGGATTGGGGCTTGGACGGTGTTTTAATCAGGTTTTTCACTGTTGCAACTAAAAGATCTGATCAGAACAATTGTAAAGGAGGAAAAGTTTATTTGAGGGCTCTTGGTTTCAGAGGTCTTAGTTCATAGAAGGCTGGCTCCATTCCTTGGGACTTGAGATAGGGCAGAAGGAGGAAGAGTGTGGCAGAGGGATGCGGCTCATATGATGATCAGGAAGGAGAGAGAGAGAGAGAGAGAGAGAGAGAGAGAGAGAGAATAAATGAATTGGGAAGCTTTTGATTTTCTTTCATGAATAACTCAAAAGTAAATGGCATTAATTCCAACTCAGTCCCTCGTTCTGCAATTTTCCCAATTCATGTTTTATGTTTGATTTATGGATTTCAGCTATTTCAAAGGATGGAACTTGAGAGAAGAATCCTTTCACATATATGAGATCTTAAGGAATGTTAGATGATTCAAGAGCTAACACTTGAGGGTAGAGGTGTGTGTACTGTGAGAGTGGTGTAGTCAAAGAAAGAATAAGTTACTGTTTGGGACCAATTCTTTCTAATACAGAAGACCAAAGAAGACAAGCCATTATTTAAATATGTGGGACTGGTGCTGATGGGAAATTCCAAAACTGTGTAAAGAGAACAACCCATGCAGAACAGAGTCTAGAGCTTATCAATGTTTATTTGTCTGTAAGGTGGGTAGATTATCAAGACGAAGAGAGTTTATTTGAAGGAAGAACTTGGAGAATAGAGCTGCTCTCTGTCTTCTGAACACTGAATAGCATGGAAGAGAGCCTGCCTTCTTCTCTGACTTGGGAAGGTCTATCTTCTCTTCCATTTCTCCTACAGGAAGGGCTATGTCTCACTGGAGGACTATACATCATTCCTGATTGACAAGGAGTCAGAGAACATCAAGACCAGTGATGAGATAGAGAATGCTTTCCAATCCCTGGCAGAGGGCAAGGCCTATATTACCAAAGAGGACTTGAAGCAGGTCAGATTCCAGTTCTTTCTGTTACTTTGCTCTCATGATCTGGATTATGGTCATCTCAGTCTTGGTTGCCTTACTTTGAAAACCCCACCCACCTACCCACATTTTCTTTTCCCTTAGACTTCCTTTTTCACAATATGTCATTTGTTTGGTCACTTCATTTGGTCTTGATGAAGCTCAGAAACCTACAGTGCTTCTCTGATAACTAACAGAGTCAATCCAAAACCTACAGCTCAGCTTTTAACGCTAATTCATTTCCCTTGTATTTAACAAGTCAAACTTAGGCAATGAGAGCGAGTGAATGGTGAAAATGAGTAAGCTCTTTCCTTGAGGAAAGAGCCACACTGGAAATTTGAGTTGGTCTTTTTTTTATTACAAATCATGAATTTATGAATAAAAGTTGTGATAAGAGCAGAGCTTGCTCCTCCCTCCAAAAGCTCTCCACCTCCTACACTTAGAGCATAGAAAATGCCTCAGGGAACCAGCTATTTCAAGTCTCTGTAACGCTGTTTTTCTATTTTTATGTTTTTTAGGCCTTAACCCCAGAACAAGTGTCATTCTGTACCATACATATGCAGCAGTATATGGACCCACGGGGTCGAAGTCAGCCTGCTGGCTATGATTATGTTGGCTTCACCAATTCCTACTTTGGCAATTGATGAGCAGATTGTTGAGGATCATAGAAAACCTCAGTTTGGGGGAAAGTATTGGGAAATGAAGGGAAAAGGGAGGGTGGGGGGTGAAAAGATGGGTGTGTGTGTGTGTGTGTGTGTGTGTGTGTGTGTGTTACATTTATTGCAGGATTTAAAAAATGTATCAAGCTTGTGAGCATGGGTGAGAAGTTAACAGAGTTAGAGGAGAGGAAGCTATGAGCTTATTTTGGAGGCAACTAGTCACTGCTGAGGAGTGCCAGGCTTTATTTTTAATTTGTTAGGTTTCTGTATACCTTTATTGTTTTCTTGTGTTCAGATTAGAAAATAAAGTATGTTTTTAAAGGGAGAAATGAAATAAAATATTTCTGACCCAATTGAGCTTGTGCATTACTGGAAACCAAACCATTCTCAAAATAGAGACAGCTAATTGTACTGTAAAGAATGGCTATGGTAGAGTAGATAAATAAAATCCAAGGTAATTTGCCATTTCTTTTTAGCTTCGGAATGTCTTTAAATTCTTACATTTGAAAATGAAGATATTTGATTTTCTGGGGAACTGCAATATTTTTGTCTGTAAAATGGAACCATATGGAGATCAGCATGGAGAACTTTTTTCTTTTTAATTTGTTCCTTTCATACTTCACCATTATAGTAGATGTTATCACTATGAGAAGGACAAAATTCCTTTATAGCAGGGCTCCCCTCCTTGTTCTCTAATCGCCTGAATTTCTTCGTAAGTTTTAATGTAGTAAAAATAACATTTGTGTTATTTTTTAAATTAATCTTTAATTAAAAAGTCAATAGAGTTTTAATAAAATTACAAATTACGGAAAAAAACAAGAGGCAGTGTTCTCACCAGGAATTTTCAGGACAGGTTTGCTCTGAAGAAGTTCAAATGCTTATATATTCTGGCCTGATTTGTAAAAAGGTGATGGTGTCATTTGGTCATGAAAACTCTTAGGTCTTTTTTTGCTTTGTATAAAAGTCCTGATATCCCACATAAATAGCCCTCACCTCTCAATACATGCACACTCCATTTGATTACAATCTTGTCTCAATTCCTTTCTCTGCATGGGAATTAATCCTTCCTTCAGCCAGGGAAAAATCCTACTGCAGGAGCCACTTAAAAGAATTGTGGTTAATACTAAAAAGTCATCTTTGCTGTTACTAAGTAAATAAGTATTAAATAAGTATTTCACTGACTTGTATGAACAATCAACTAATACGTCTCGGAGTATGACAATAAGAAAGCATTTTACATATGAATGTCTACAAATATCTAAATTAATTACAAGTAGCTAAAAATTTTACAGTTGAAAAGAGTATAGTCCAGTAGGCCACCAAAAAATCAGTTTTTTGTAGTATCACCCAAGTATGGAGAGTCTAAGACCCTGTATTGAAATAATCAAAGGCAAAGGTAATTATGGTTTTACCCCCTGCCCCAAGATGGGAAAACTAGGCTACAGTCTCATGCATGCTAGGCAAGCACTTGACCACTGAGCTATACCCCCAGTCCTCCTGCTGGGGGTATAGCTCAGTGGTCAAGAATTTTCAAGACATAACTCAGATTTTAGGCATGTGATGGATGAAAAAGTGTTCTTTACAGTCAAAGACAACTAGTGCCATCTTATAAAAGAGATTGAGTAATATATATGAAATATTTATCTAATACAATATTTGTCTGAAGAAGCAATGAAAATGCTTTAAAATAAAATGGTCAGACCTACATACAGTTCTTTCTGAAATCAGATCTGTGCAAAAAAGTGTAATAGAAATCCATATAATGAAATTAAACCCCTATCTCTCACCATGCACAAAACTCAACTCAAAGTGGATCAAGGACCTAGGAATTAAACCAGAGACCCTGCATCTATTAGAAGAAAAAGTGGGCCCAAATCTCTATCATGTCAGATTAGGCCCTGACTTTTTTAAAAAGTCTCCTATAGTGCAAAAATTAAAATCAAGAATCAATAAATGGGACGGATTCAAACTAAAAAGCTTCTTTTCAGCAAAAGAAACAATCAATGAGGTGAAGAGAGAGCCTACATTTTTGGGAACAAATTTTTACCACACACACATCAGATAGAGCACTAATCTCTAGGATATATAAAGAGCTCAAAAATCTTAACACCAAAAAAACCCCCAAATAATCCAAACAATAAATGGGCCAAGGAACTGAACACACACTTCTCAGACGAAGATACACAATCAATCAACAACTATATGAAAAAATGTTCAACATCTCTAGCAACTAGAGAAATGCAAATCAAAACTACTCTAAGATTTCATCTCACTCCAGTCAGAATGGCAGCTATTAAGAATACAAACAACAATAAGTGTTGGCAAGGATGTGGGGAAATAGGTGCACTCATACATTACTGGTGGGACTGCAAATTGGTACAGCCAATATGGAAAGCAGTATGGAGAATCCTTGGAAAACTGGGAATGGAACCGCCATTTGACCCAGCTATCCCACTCCATGGCTTATACCCAAAGGACTTAAAAACAGCATACTACAGGGACACAGCCACAGTAATGTTTATAGTAGCACAATTCACAATAGCTAAACTGTGGAACCAACCTAGATGCCCTTCAGTGGATGAATGGATAAAAAAATGTAGCATATATACACAATGGAATATTATTCAGCATTAAAAGGGAATAAAATTATGGCATTTGCAGGCAAATGGATGGAGTTGGAGAATGTAATGCTAAGTTAGTCAAACCCCAAAAACCATGATTTAGGATGCTGATTCATAATGTCATTGTGGGGGGAAAGCATTGGAAGATTAGATCAACTGTAGATAGGGCAAAGGTGGGGGAGGAAAAGGGAAGGGGCATGGGGGTAGGAAAGACAGTGGAATGAGATGGACATCATTACCCTAAGTACAGGTATGAAGACACGAATGGTGTGACTCTACTTTGTGTAAAACCAGAGCTATAAAAAATTCTGCTCTATACATGTAAGATGGATTGTAATGCATTCTACTATAATGTATAACAAATTAAAATAAAAAATAAAATTAGAAAAGTATAATTTTTTAATCAGCATACATGATTTAGTAGGACACTATAAATATTCATTGTATAATATTATAACAATTAGAATTTATATCTAATATCCTTCTTAATCTCAAAGTTCTCCTAATTAATATTCATCTTTTTTTTGACCTTCTGTTTACTTACTTTAAACTGTAATTCTGGGCCCTAGATCTCTGGCTGCAGACTTGAATTTTTCTTTCTTAATACCTAGTGCTTGGTTGGATCTCCAAAATTTTATTATTTCTATATGAATATCCCTTTTATTTCTTATGAATCTTTTGGATTCCATCCATCAATTCTTGTTTCCATACTCTGCTTACATATAGCTGGACCTCTTTCCCAGCATTTCATCCTCTCATGTCTCTGGGATCTAGATCCATCTTCCTGTCTTCTCCAGTCAGGCGCAGTGCTGGGTGATAGCACTCTATCCAGCTCTGTTGTGATATATAAAATTCTGGACACAGCTGTCTCTGGCTTATACCAATGCCAACTGGTAAAAAATAAGGCCCTCTAAGGTGATACCAACTAGAAACTTCAACTAATAAGAGATGGTTGTATTGTGTACATAATGTGTATCAGGCTTTATCCTAAATACTTTATATTAATCTTCACCCCAAATACCTATAAAATGGATATTGTTATCATTCCATTTTACAATTGAGAAAATGGAGACATAAAATGTTAAAGAAAATTTTCCTAGGTCACACAGCTAAAAAGCATCAGGACTACTCTCTCTCTCTCTCTCTCTCTCTCTCTCTCTCTCTCTGTATGTTTGTGTGTATATATCTAGAATGAATGTTTGCCCTTTTAAAGCACATGGTCAAATCTTTAATTAAGAGAGGCAAATTTCATAGCCTACTTCTGTTGTTTCCTACCCAAATCAATTATGTCAAGTTCTATAGACATGGACCTCAGAAATATCTAACAAACCCCCCAAGTGACTCCTAACACTTCCATACTTTTGACTGCTTCATTTGGAAGTTAGGCATACCTTTAAATATTGCTTAGTGATTCTTGGAGCACCCTTACTCACCACTGGCCAGTGGATGTTTAGGGATTGTCATGCTGGGTTATTGATAGGTTATGGAAATAAATCTTCTCAAGTCCCTCAGAGCAACGAGGTAGGATCCATCCTACACTGAAAAGGTCTCTAGGGTAGATGGGCCCTCTCCTCAGACGCTGACCTTTCTGCTACCTAAATAACTCACTACTTCTCTGTATCTCATTCTTTTCTCTAAGATGTAGGTCCTTCTTCCAAACTTAATTTTCTAATTACCAATGTGTTTCTTTTTTCCTGAAAACATAAAAACTATGGATTCCACTTAGAAAAAAAGAATCGCAGACTAAATTCTTCCTTGATTTCTGAAGTCATCCCTCACTCCTCTTTCATGGCTAAATCCTGTGGATCTGGATCCCACTGTTTCAGAATCTCTTACGATTGTAGTTTTCTTCAATTTTCGACATCACAGCCCCTATTCAGGCCTCCACCTCTCTGGAGGATGATGGAAACGGAGTGATTACTGGTCCCCTTGCCTCTGGTTTCTCCCTGATGAAATTCATCATCCTCCCTGCCACTGGGTTCATCTCAAATCACATCACAGATGCCACTTCACCATCTGCTTGCAGGTTTATCATGTTCTGCCTCCCAGTTCCCAAGGGGTCATATCTGAAGCAAGGTATTCAAATTGCTTCCCACCCCCCAACAAATGAGTCCTAACCTGAGCGAACTTCACAGTAATTTGTGAGACAGTTTCAGCTTCCTGGACAACTAACTCACCATCCTTTGGACCAGGTCTATGTTGTCTGACCTCCCAACCTGTGGTTATTCTGTTGGCCCTTCTGTGAACGTCCTCAGTCAGTGCACTCAGGAGTCATTCATTCTCCAGGAACAAGGTCACATCCTACCTTAGACATGAAGACTTCTCTGATCTTCCCCCTCCAGAATAAAATTTCCCTGAACAAAAAGCCAACATCACTTTCCATAACACATTCATAACAGCAACTGAAATTTATTAGACGATCACTAAGGCTAAATTCTTTACATTCATGATTCCCTTTAATCACCAAAACAAAACTATGAAGTTACAACCATTTATTCAGATGAAGGCTTTGAAACTGAGGGAAGGTTAAGCGACTTATCCAGGGTTATACAGTCACTTAGGTTGAAGGGCTTACATTCCGGCTCCCACCAGACAGCTTTAGGAATTCACTACTATAGGGAAAAGTGCATGGAGTGTTGCATACATGGCACACATTAAGGGCATCTGAGTGGCAGGCCACTCCCCTGTGCTAGGCGTGTGAGCAGCAAACCGCTTATCCCATAGGCACAGCCCTGGGCATGGGGCCATGTGTGGCAGTCCCTGCACTTGCTCCATGGCCCACTCCTCGACTGGTCGCTGCAAAGACAGCAGAAATTGCATCGGTGGTTGCCTATAACCTGTTTAGCTACTGACTGAGTATAGATACATGGTAACTGCACAATAAAATCAGACCTGCTTCCTGCTTGGTCTCCGGAGGTCTTGATTAGCAACTCTGTAACCACACTCTCCTCTACCCTGTTCCGTGGACCTCCTCGATGGATGAGAGAGCCCACAAACACTACACTTTCACTTATCCCTAACCATGTCTGGCACTGTGTGTGGAACATTGTAAGTGGAAGTCTGGATAGGTAGAATAGATAGCTCTACAACAGATTCCAAGGATAATACCCTAGTCAGGGAGAAAGGACTGTCCTTGACACCAGAGAGCAACAGCACTTACCAAGGAGAATAGGAAATAAATACATTTTCTGAAATAGAATCTTCCCATCTTACATAAACAATTAAAATGAAGGAAGTAAATTAATAATAAGTCAGAGATAGAAAGCGCTACTATATAATAAAATAAAAGATACCCAGTGAGAGGGGGAATAACCTTCCTTTTCATTTTAGGAAGGTATCATTCTGTCATACTGCTTTTCACTGAACTCCAAATATTGGAAGAGCATTAGAGGTCAAATATTCTAATCATGGTATGATTTTGTAAAACTCTATAAGGACCCTGCTAGGGTTTCTGCCAGCCAATGCCCTGAACTTGAATACTCCAAATTTATTGTCATGATCTTAATGAATTATGAAAAGCCTTAATTCTTAGTGGGTTTCAGTAACTAAGGGGGCATCTATGAGGCTGAATGTGAAAATTCATATTTTGTGCTCACTGTGAGTTGAACACAGAGAGCAGAGTCAGAAGCCCTCCCTCTGCTGTCTCAAGTAACTTTGGAGGAAAGACCGGCAGGATGGGCTCTTCCAGTGGCTGCTGAGTGGGACACCTTTGACCTGAGGTCAGGAAAATCTGGCCTGTTGGTCTGTGACCAGCTTACACAGAGGAGAGTGTCCCTTTGAGCTAGTCTTCATCCTTTACCCAGTAGGCTCCCTTGGAAAGCATTCCTCACAGCTGTCTGCACAGCCCGGTTCCTTAGACTATAAACAATAGGATTGAGGAGAGGGGTCACCACCGTATAGGTGACAGCAATAAGCTGATCCCGCTCAAGAGAGTAGCTGGCTTTCGGCCTCAAGTACATGAAAGAGGCGCAGCCGTAGTGAATAATGACCACCGTGAGGTGTGAGGCGCAGGTGGAAAAAGCTTTCTTCCGTCCTTCGGCAGAGGGGATCCTCAGGATGGCTGCCAGGATATAGGCATAGGAGACGGTGAGGAAGAAGAAGGAGGCCAACAGGACCAGCAGGCTGAGCAGGAGGATCCCCAACTCGCTCAGTCCTGTATCTCCACAGGCAAGGCTCAGCACTGGGGGCGTGTCACAGAAAAAGTGCTGAATCTCATGGGAGCTGCAGAATGACAGGTGGAAAATGACCAGCGTCATTCCCAGCCCAAAGAGGTACCCACTTAGGAAGGAGGCAACAATGAGCTGAGCACAGAGGGTAGGGTGCATGCGGCTGGCATAGTGCAGGGGGGTACAGATGGCCACGTATCTGTCAAAGCCCATGACGGCCAGAAGGAAGCAGTTGCTACAGGCCCATGAGGCGGAGAAGAACATCTGTGCAGCACAGCCCACATACGAGATGGACTGGCCCCCCACAACCAGGCCAGAGAGCATCCGAGGGATGATGCCCAGAGTGTAGCAGGTCTCAGAGAAAGACAGGAAGGAAAGGAAGAGATACATGGGGGTGTGCAGATGGCTATCCAGCCTGATGACGACAATGATAAAGACATTGCTGGTCAGGGTGACAAGATACAGACAGAGGAATAAGGTAAAGAGCAGGAGTTGCAGTTCACCAAAGCTGGAGAATCCGAGGAAAACAAAGCCCCTCCAGAAAGTCACATTGTGTAGCACCATTCTGAGGGATATTCCTGATCGGCTTGCTGATTGCTTACACCTTGATAGCAGATGCCTAGTTTCATCAAAAGGCAGCTGATATGGATTTGCTTTTCTTTGTGTAACCTGAAAAGAAAGGCCTGATTTAGAATGCAGTCAAGTTTCAGCAAGGTATTTGTTATATTAGGCACAAACATATATGAATCCATTCTTTCATGCATGTATGTACATATGCCTGCAAACAGATACACAGTCATCACAAACATTCATGTGCACACACTTGCACACAAATACATATATGACTACATATGTGTAGGCACATACAAAGCACTCATAATTATGCACATTTTACACATTCAAAAGTATGTGTTATTACATAATGACCATGTTCACAAATACATCAGGCTTTCCATTACATGACAAATGCTTATGTATTTGGGTACATGCAAATATGAAGGTACACGCGCCACATGTATATTCATGTGCCCTTCTTTAGACATACACACACTGCTTATTAAAATGTAGAGGTGAACAGCTTAATGGATATTATCTTATAGATCAGGCAACAAAAGTCAAGAAAGGTGAAGTTAATGAACAGACACTTCACAGAAGAAGAAATACAAATGGTCAGCAAATAAATGAAAAATGGTCAACATCACTAGCAAATAGAGAAATGCAAGTTAAAACTGTACTTTCATTTTACTCCAGTCACAATGGCAATTATCAAGAACACAAGTAACAATGAATGTTGGCAAGGACTCAGGGAATAAGATACACTTATATATTGCTGGTGGGACTGCAAATTGGTGCAAGCACTCTGGAATGCAGTTCTGAGATTCCTCAGAAAACTTGGAATGGAACCACCATTTGATCCAGTTATCCTACTCCTTGGCTTATACCCAACGGATTTAAAATAAGCATGATATAGTGATTCGGTCACATCAATGTTCATAGCAGCTTAATTCACAATAGCTAAGCTAGGGAACAACCTATCCATTCAATAAATGAATGGATAAAGAAAATGTGGAACATATATAGAATGAAATATTAGCTATAAAGAAAAATGAAATTATGGCATTTATAGGTAAATGGATGGAACTGGATGCTATCATAGTAAGTGAAATAAGCCAATCCCCCAAAACCAAAGGCTGAATGTTCTCTCTGATATGCAGGCGCTAACTCACAATAAACTTGGGGGAGGAAGGGGTGAAGACTCACCAGACTGGACAGCGAGAAACCAGGAGAAGGGAGGGGGATGGGAATGGGAAAGACAGTACAATGACTTGGACATAAATGACTACACAACTAGTGTAACTCCACATCATGTATGACCACCAGAATGGGAAGTCATATTCAATGTATGTATGATATGTCAAAATACATTCTACTGTCATTTATAACTAAATGTATTTATATTATATTCTAAATGTCATTTATAACTAAAAAGAACAAATTAAAAAAAGATGATGTTAATTTCTTGAAGTCACACAGAATCAAGACTAGTGAACAAGTATGGTTAGTAGCTAACCTAATATTATTATTCTCCTCTTACAATGATTTCTCTCCTCAGACTCTGTGAGAGCCCAGTACTAATGCAGATTAAGAGATATCTTACTCAACTTAAACATCTGTGTCTCTACAGCCACTGCCCATGTCATTTCATCCTTTCTAAATCCCTTGGGCAGAGTAGGGGAGGCTCCTTTTTCATGTTAAGACTATGTGAGTGCTGAAGGAAGAAGGAGGTCCATTGCCGGTTGTGCATCAAGCATCCCTTAGCCCAAAGACCAGCCATTAGGCTCTGTGCCTCCCTGCCAAAGCATGAGCTCTGACTAGAGAAGATGCTCCACTCACCAAGGAGGCTCACAGGGAGAGCAAGTCCTACTTTTCGACAGCCATGAGCTAGCCAGCCTCTTCTGAGGTCCATTTCAGAAACACCTATTCTGAGCACAACAATGTCTCCAAATGATACCAGAAAACCTCATTCCACATTTCTGGCCCCAGGTGGTGAACCATATTTGCTTCCATCCAAACAATTTATCTCTCTAAGGATTCCCAGTCCCAATGGGTGCTGTTTCAGGAAACAGGTCTAATTTTGTTTTGTATTATGAGTTAGGAACATCCTTTTGGGGAAAGCAGAAAAGGGAATATGAACAAGGACATGCTAAAAAGATCATGATTAAAGCAACAATTTGTACATCTATTGTGTGCTAAATATTATATTATTTGGACATGATAAACCTCTTAAAACCTAACAACCTAGTGAGCTAGTTACATTTTATAGATGAACAAATTGAGTCCAAAATAGAGTTGAAGCAACCAACCCAAGATCACAGAGCTCAGGATTTGTGTGTTTAGATGCATGCCATAAAAGTGGAATAAAAACAGGAATTTGCTCTCCCCCTGCTGCAGTCTCAAGATGTTGATATGGTATTTCATGTAGTGTCTGGTTTCAAAGTCAGTCTGACGAACATCCTGATCTCTTCCAAGGTCATTTTTCCCCTTATTCTTATCTGTCTACTTTTTTAAGATGATTTTTTTCTTAAAAGTAACTTTGTCTTATTTTCATTCTCTTTCCCTTTTTCTTTCTCCTATGCTGCCGCGATATCTGCACCCAAATTTCTAATCTACTTTACCCCCTCGGATTGTCTTGAAACCTCAAAACAACCCCTGCAATCGGCCTACATTAATCACTTTGCCTGACTTACCACTATCAAAGGGCGTGTTTCTTCAATATTTGCACCTGCAATCTACATCTCTACTCACTGATTCAACAAGAACAATAAGAATGATTGGTAACATGAATCCATACCAGACATTGACCAACTTCATTATGTGGATTTAACACTCACAGCATTTAGGGATTATTATCATTTTCTTCATTATTTTAAGACAGATAACTGAGACATAGAAAAATTAAATATCCTATGATAACAAAGCTAATTGGTGACAAGTAGACCCAAGAATTTTTCTCCTAGCTACCATACTATTCCTGCTTTCTTCATCATATACAGAACCAAAATATGAGCAAGATGTGGTCAGGAGTGGAGGCACACACCTATATTCTCAGTAACTTGGGAAGTTGGGACAGCCTGATCTCAAATTCATGCCCAGCCTGGTGGACAACTTGGAAAGATGCTGCTTCAAATTAAAATAAATTAATTAATTAAAAGAAATGGGGAAATATCCCCTGGGTTCAATCCCCTGTAGTCCCCAACACCAAAAAAAAAAAAAAAAAAAGAAAGATAAGTGAGATTCAGAAACAAGTATTAATACTAGGCTTATACCTATTTTTCTTGCACCATTTTTAGTTGTTGGTCTAGGGATTACAGCATGAACTTTTAGCAAAATCTACTTGAACTTCACTTTTAACACAATCTACTTGAACTTAATATTGAATACTTTCCATCAAAATACAGAAAATTTACAATGGCACAGTCCCATTTATATGAATCTACATATTGTTATATTTTAAAACCATCATATATCACTATAAAGAAATTAAGAAAACATTCTGTGTATGCATATTCTTTTATATTTAACCAACATTTACCATTTTCAGTGCTCTTCTTCATTTTTGTGTATCCAAGGTACCATGGGTTCTAATTTCCTTCAGTTTGAAGGACTGGCTTTATTATCTCTTATAGTGAAGATTTGCTGAAACACAATGTCTACATTTTTATTTATTTGAAAATATCTGCATTTTTTTCTTCAACTGCAAAATATAGTTGGCTTTTTAGGTTTTTAGCTGTAATTTTATTTATTTTTAATTAGTTTTGCTGGAAATAAAAATCTGGTTCAACATGTGTTTTCCTTTCATCTTTTAATATGTCCTTTTCAATGTCTCCATCATCCAAATTTCTGATGCAAATGTTGCCATGAATGGTATAATTATTCCACTCTACGGTATGTGTCATTTTTCTCTTGCTTCAATAGTTTCTCTTTACTATCACAATTTGACTATAATGTACATGGGCATACCTTATGTTGCTCTCTTATTTCTGGTTTGTTGAATATATTGGATTAATTGTTTAGCATTTTTCACCAAAATGGGATGTTTATAGCTATTATTTCTTCAAATATTTTTCTCTTTTTTTTCCTTTTTTTCCTTCCTGAAATTTTAATTGTACAAATATGGACCTTGATGCTGTCTCAAAAAATTAAAATAATTTGTCCATTTCATCTTTGTTTTTCTCTCTAGATTTCTCAGATTATACGATTGTTATTGATTTAGCTTTAAATTCACTTATTCTTTCTTCTATCATATTCAATGTTTTGTTGAGCTCATTTCCTGAAACTTTTAGTTCAGTTATTATACCCCTATATTTTATTTTATTTTATTTTATTTTTTGTGGTCCTGAGGATTGAACCCAAGGCCTTGTGCATGCGAGGCAAGCACTCTACCAACTGAGATATATCCCCAGCCCCACTATAATAACTCTATACCTTTAGATTTTCGATTGGTTCTTTTTTAGAATTTCCATTTCTCTACAGTTATACATCTGTGTACTTTTAAATATTATATTCTTCTTTTATTCCTTGAATATATTTACAATTCCTGATGTGAATACTACAAAACTCAAACTGTGTGTTCACTTGTGATCCCAATTTTTGTAGACTATTTTGCTCTATGCATGGATTGTGCTTTACTATTTTTTTTTTGTATATAAGTAAACATTTTTGGTTGAAAATTGAACATTTTGGAATAGAGAATATTGCAGAAACTCTGAAATCTGTTTTCTTTTCTTTTCTTTCTTTAAGGTTGCTCTTCAGTTGTTAATGAACACTCCTGAATTAAACACATCAACTCCTTCTCACCTGCAGTACTGGATATCTGTGATCCAACCATTTGACTTCAAAAAGCTGCTTCTTTTCTTCTGTCTTTACTTTTCAGTCTGGTTTCTTCATCTCCACTGTTCATGCACATCCTAGCTGTCTGTAGGTGTAATGTAGCTGTAAGAAATATTGGTACAGAGTTTACTCTCAGATCTTGAGACTCTTCTCTGCTATTCCCTAAAGTGGTGGTTGCCTTGACACTCCTGAGTTCTGCATTTGATGCCTCAAACTAGTAAGGTGCCCATTTTCAGGCCTTCCAATTTGCGTGGCAGTAGAGGGATATACTTAGTCAAAAGCATATTAAACTCACAAATACTACCAACAGCCATTCAGTCTTCTCTTGTTTTGTCTTTTTTGTGGTTGTTTATATTTTTCTTTTTATTTATTTATTTATTCATTTACTTGTTTATTTATATTTATATATAACAATGGAATGCATTACAATTCTTATTACATATATAGACTCAATATTTCATATCTCTGGTTGTATACATAGTATACTTACACCAATTCCTGTCTTTCTACATGTACTTTGCATAATAATGTCCATCACATTCCACTATCATTTGTAATCCCATGCTCCCTCCCTTCCCCTCCCACCCCTCTGCCCTATCTAGAGTTTGTCTATCCCTCCCATGCTCCCTCTCCCTAACCTACTATGAATCAGCTTCCTTATATCAAAGAAAACATTTGGCATTTGGTTTTTGGGATTGGCTAATTTCACTTAGCATTATCTTCTCTAACTCCATCCATTTACCTGCAAATGCCATGATTTTATTCTCTTTTATTGCTGAGTAATATTTCATTGTGTATATATGCCACATTTTTTTAATCCTTTCATCTGTTGAAGGGCATCTAGATTGGTTCCACAGTTTAGCTATTGTGAATTGTGCTGCCATAAACATTGATGTGGCTGTGTCCCTGTAGTATGCTGTTTTTAAGTCCTTTGGGTATAGACCGAGGAGAGGGATAGCTGGATCAAATGGTGGTTCCATTCCCAATTTTTCCAAGAAATCTCCATACTGCTTTCTGTATTGGCTGCACTAATTTGCAGTCCCACCAGCAGTGTATGAGTGTATCTTTTTCCCCACATCCTCGCCAGCACTTATGGTTGTTTGTATGCATAACAGCTGCTATTCTGACTGGAGTGAGATGAAATCTTACAGTGGTTTTGATTTGCATTTCTCTAATTGCTAGTGATGGTGAACATTTCTTCATATATTTCCTGATTGATTATACATCATCTTCTGAGAAGTGTCTCTTCGGGTCCTTGGCCCATTTATTGATTGATTGGGTTATTTGTGCTTTTGGTGTCTAGCTTTTTGAGTTCTTTATATACCCAGTGATTAGTGCTCTATCTGATGTGTGAGAGGTAAAGATTTGCTCCCAAGATGTAGGCTCTCTACTTACCTCACAGATTGTTTCTTTTGCTGAGAACAAGTTTTTCTTTCACTGCACTCCCTGTGATACCAGGACTTTAGACACAGACAATATTCAGATTTGGCATTTCAGCTCTTTCTGTAGCTCCCTCATTTACAGAATCCCCCCTTTAAAATTCCCAGCATTGTTCTGCTTTAAACTCTGTTTTTTGTTTGTTTGTTTGTTTGTTTGTATGTTAGGTGTGGGATGCTAATGACCATACCTAGGCAAAAAAAAAAAAATTAGTAATTTCACTGTTCTTGATATATCAATATTTCACACTTTGATTCAAGTGGGTTATGAGCTCCCATTTTTCACCCCATATACAGATTGCAGAATCACATCAGTTACACATCCATTGATTTACATATTGCCATACTAGTGTCTGTTGTGTTCTGCTGCCTTTCCTATCCTCTACTATCCCCCCTCCCCTACTCGTAGAGT
>NW_026000019.1:29767596-29861750 GCF_001458135.2 Marmota marmota marmota
AAAAAAAAAAAAAAAAAAAAAGTAAATTTCACAGTTCTTAACTAATGTTATAAAATAGTATTATTTTAAAATTAACTGCATCTCAAATTTTTGACTGACTTTGATCCCTTTTCAATGACTTCAAATAGGTTTGAAGGTTTCTGTCCATGATTCATTCATTCATTCATTCATTTTATTTTATTTTTCCCTATGGAAAGAAACACTGAATTCCTTCACATCATCAACTGTCTCTTTTTTATTCTATGCTGAACACCCCAATTTGCACTATTTCTGCTTCAATATCTCTCCCTCAACCCATATATTAATCTAAGATCTAATGTTAAGTGGGCCAAGAGTTTATCAATCTCTGGCTGCAGTGATTGTTACAAGTAGTGGAGAGATGAATGAAGCTGAGCTAATCAATTTCTCTCTCTCTCTCTTGCTCTCTCTCTCTCTTGCTCTCTCTCTCTGTCTTTAAACATACTCATAGTCAAAGAATAATACATGTGTTTAGAAAGAAAATATTTCTACTTTAAAAATAAAAAATATTGTTAATATTTATGAAATGCACTCCATATTGTTCAAATACCAATTTATAGTTTTAAATTCTCATATTCAGAAAAATGAAGATTTAAAACAATGAATGGTGATTAAGAGAAAAAGTAAGCCTACCCAAAAAATAAGGAGAAGAAAAATATAATAAATATATAAATAATAAACAATAATAATAAAAAAGAAAATTAACAATACCAAACCCTAGGTCTTGAAGTTCTTAGGGAAATTGATAAATCCTTATTAAGACTGATCAGAATACAGAGGGAAGAATTAAAAAAAAAACGGAGAAGGAATATTAATTCAGATTATATAGGCAATTAGAATAAGAATATTATGAACAGGTTAGTGTGAACTTTAGAGAACTTAAAAAAATATTTTAAAAGAACTCCAAAGGTTGCAAAAATATAGAGAAAAACTGAACACTCCCCCCTTTTGTTGTTGTTGTTGGAGGGGGGCGTACCAGGGATTGAACTCAGGAGTGCTCAAGCAGTGAGCCACACCCCCAAGCTCTATTTTGTATTTTATTCAGAGACAGGTCTCACTGAGTTGCTTCATACTTCACTCTTGCTGAGGTTGGCTTTGGATTCGTGATCCTCCTGCCTCAGCTTCCTGAGCCACTGGCATTACAGGCATGCACCACTGTGCCCTGCCCAAAATATGTTTTTAAAAATAGACAAAAGTATTCAGAAAGAAAAACAAATTCATTTTATTACCTAAAATGGGATTTAATTCATTTTTGTAGCTGAATAGTAGTCTCTTGTTTAGATATGCACCACATTTTCTTTACCCATTCATTGTGATGGACACCTGGGCTGATTAATTATTTAACTACTGTGAATAGTGCTGCAATTTGTGGCAAAATAGATGAAACTGGACAACATTATATCAAGTGAAATGAGCCAGACACAGAAGGATAAATCCTGAATGTTCTCTCCATATGTGAAAGCTATAAACTTTGACCTCACAGAAGTGAGTAAAATAGTGATTAATAGATGCTGAGAAGGGTTGGGGTGGGGAGAGGAGGGGGGTTAGATATGGGTACCAAAATACCATGAGATAGGAAGGATAAATTCTAAGGCTCTACTGCACAGTAGTGTTACTGGAGTTTACAACAATCTCGTTTATATTTTATGAAGACTAGCAAAGGGGAAGTTAAACTCCAAACATGAAGAAATGATGAGGAGACGAAAATACTAATTATCCTGATTTTATCACAAAACATTCTATAGATGTATTGAATTATCACATATTTCCTTTAAATATGTTCAGATCATTTTATTGGTTAATTCTATCAAATACTTAAGGTCAACAATGAACAATGCTAAACAAATTCTTTCATGGAATAAAATGTTGGAGAACAATTCATTTGTCATTTTATGAGCCCAAAATGACACTACAACTGACACCTGACAAGTATATTACAAGAAAACAAAATTACAGACCACTGTAACACATTAACATGGTTTCGAATGTCCCTAAAGATATATTAGAAAATACATCGCAACAAAACATAAAAAGATTAATATTCCATGAAAAGGGCGTCTTATTCCAAGGATGCAAGACTGATTTTCTAACTGAAATTTATTAACATAATTTACTACATTAATAAAAGAAATGATAAAACATTAATTTATTCACCTCAACATTTGTTAAAAACAATTATAAAAATCAGTATTCATTCGTGGGCAAATCTGTTTCTATGACAAGCCTAAAGCTAATATCATATTTTGCTGTAAAAAATTAAACTTTTTCCCCTAAGATGTCCACTCTTACCAACTACATACAACATTGTAGTGGAGGTTCAAACCAGTACAATAACACAAGAGAAAGACATAAAAAATATTTATGTGAAAGGAATGACAAGACTTAATTCATTTTCAGATGCTCTCACTGCATACCTAGATATTCTAACTAAATATACACAAAGGGCCACTAGAAATAATAAACGCATTAGATCTATTAAAATCTTAAGTTATTTATGATAGATCAAATGAATTATTTCTAAATTATTAATAAAGGATAAGAAATATTTTTTATTAGAACACTGTAATTATATATAGTATTTAGGTTCATTTTGACAAAATCATGCATGCAAGGAATTTGATTTCAAACCCCATTACTCCTCTCCCTCCTTCCCCATTCTTTCTCTTCTACTTTACTAAATTTTCTTTCTTCTACATATACATAAAGGTGAAATTTTCTATAGTGACTTTGTATATAAATACAACATGATTGTGTTAAATTCATTCCATTTTCCTTCCCCTTTCCCTCCCTTTCTCCTTCATTCTCAGTCTCCTACTCCACTGATCTTCCCTGTATCTTTATATCTGATCCCTTCCCCAACTGCCTTCTTTCCCCTTAATTTTCTGTAGCTTCCACATATGAGAGAAAATATTTGACCCTTGGTTTTTTGAATCTGGCTTATTTTATTTAGCATGATTTCTTTCTATTTCCAACCATTTTTCCTGGCAAATACCATTATTTCATCTTTCTTCATGGCTGTGTAAAACGCCATTGTGTGTATATACCACATTGTCCATTCATTTGTTGAAGGGTACCTGAGTTGATTCCATAATTTGGCTACTGTGAATTGTGCTGCTATAAACACTGAAGTGTCTGTATTGCTATAGTATGCTGACTTTAGATCTTTTGTATAACTACCAAGGAGTCTTATAGCTGGGTCATGTGGTGGTTTTATTCCTAGTGTTTTGAGGAATCTCCACACTATCTTCCGGAGTGGTTTTACTAATTTTCAGTCCCACCAACAACTTAAGACTATACCTTTGCCCCACATTCTGGTGTCCATTTATTATTACTTGTATTCTTGATAATTGCCATTCTGACTGGAATAAGATGAAATTTTAGGGTAGTTTTGATTTGTGTTTCCCTAATTGCTAGAGATGCTGAACATTTTTTCATAAATTTCTTGGTCACTTATGTTTCTTCTTTGAGAAGTTTCTGTTTAGTTCTTTTGCCTATTTATTTTTAAATGTCAATTTTAATAACATCGAAAATGAAACAATTAAAATTAAACTTAACAAAAGTGGAGAAGTGCTCTATAATTAATGCTACAAGTTTAGAACAAAGGGCAAAAATTTTAAAAATCCTTAAATAGAGATGTATGCAAATTTACGAATTAAAATACTCAATATGGTAAGTGTTCAAGTTTCCCAAATTACCTGTCTAGTTAATGCATTTTCAATTAAAAAAATACCAGCAGGCTTTGATAAACTAACTCTAAATTTCATAAGGAAATATGAAGTCTTAAGAATCTTTGAGAAAGAAACGTGGAGGATTTAAGCCCCTGATTTCAAAAGTTCTATAAAGCAATAATAACAAAAACAGTTATCTACTGGCATACTGTGGAAAAATAGAATCCAGAATAGTCACATGTAGAGTTAATTAGACATCAGCAAAGGTGTTGGTGAAATTCAATGAAGGAAAGAAAATCTTTCAGGCAAAGGATACTGAAACAACTGCATTTGGGAATAATAACTTAATCACTGCTTAATTTTATGTACATATAGAAAAGGGAGCACAGACCTAAATGGAAAAGCAAAACCATACAGCAACCAAAATAAAACATAAGGGAATATCTTCATTGTCCTGAAAAGATCTTTAGCAAAGCATAAAAGTAGAATAAATTAATAAATCAAGGTATGAAAAAAAATCTTATCAAAGAGCAAAACGGCAAAGAAAAATGAAACAGCCATCCTGTAAGAAAGAATGCTGGTTTCTATTAATGTAAACAGACTTAGTATGTGTATTTCCACATCAAGATTTGTAGGAATGTTTTAGCATTTAATTTATAATAAAAAGAAATTAGAAAATGTCCAAATGTCCAAAAGCAGATCAATAAAGTTATAGAGACTACTCATAAAATGAAATAATAACTAGCAATAAAGAACAAGAAACACACACTAATAAAAACATAAAGAATGAAATCATACATGCATAAATATCAGAAGTATTATGTTGAGCAAAAGGAGAAACAATAATACAATCCCATTTATGAGTTCACAGAACAAGAAAATTTTGTGATGGTTATAGAAATTATCTCATTGATTTTGGTGGGCTTTGTTTAGAAAAACCCAAAAAGGAACTTTCTAGACCCTACATTTTGTGTGATAAAAATTTTCTAGACCTCACAGTCAGATTTGGCGACCTATAAATTAGGCAAACTCACTGAATGCTACACTCCTTTTTTATGCATTCTACTCTCTGTAAATAATACCTCAATTTTAAAATAGATTTATGTGATAATGTAAATTGCACACAATAAAGCTTGACAAATCTTCTTAGATAATGGTTTTACATTGAAGAGAGAATGAAAATATATTTGGAGTTTAGAGACATTGTAAAATTACCTTGGCTTACGATGCTTCTTAAAAATGAAATGTGATGTTCATTTTTGGGGTGAGACATATATTTCTCTGTTTTTATTCCTATCATAAACAAAACTCTTATTTCCATTTTATGGTGAATATGTGTTTAAATTAAATAAAATACTAGATACTCTAGTTCTTAAAATAAGACAGATTGAGACGAGGAACCTGCATATTATATCCTCAGTTGTTTCTCATCTATGTGTTGGTAATTTTTTCTGATATTAAAAACTTGAGTGATGGTCAGAGTTAGGTCATTCATAACTGCTATTTGAAGAATTAAATGATATAAAACTGAAGATGTTGATTTAACTGAGAATTTTTTTTCTTTCTGTTGACTGCTCATGCTTTAATGGAGTCCTGATAATATATATGACTCATCAGCTGCTAAAGTTGTTTATGTTTCTGTAAAACATTTCCTTGGGGCTGGGGTTGTGGCTCAATGGTAGAGCACTTGCCTAGCATGAGTGAGGCCCTGGGTTCTCAGCACCATGGATAAACAAATAAACAAATAAAGGTCTATCAATAACTAATAAAAATTTTTTAAAAAAACTTCCTTTTGAAATCCCTGTTTTCTGCTGAATAATCTGCTATCATTCAAATTGTTTTACCCTTATAGATAAAATATCATATTTCTCTTGCTGCTTTCAAGTTTTTTTTTATTATCTTTTAATGTTTTCAGGAATTTGTCTATTATGTGAATTGGTGGGGATTTCTTTTTATCCTGTTTGGTGTTCACTCAGGAAAGAAGTAGAAAATCTCCACAAAAAATTAGAAAATGTAAGGAAAAACTAAGTGTTTTTAGTTTCTGACTTTCCAGTGTTGCTGACATCATCAGCTACAAGATTAAGATATCTGCTGCAACAAGAAAATCCAGAGAATTCATAAATGTAATTTCCTTTTACTTGCAAATTTTTGAACTTCTCTTGATTTTTCTCCATATTTATAGATTATTTTTAATACATGTAATGTCTATAGTTTTGGGTTGTAATAATTGGTAAGAAATGGGGAAAATACTTTTACTCCATCTTCTTATAAGTAGAAGTCATATTGCCATCAGTTAGGTCTTATGACAGTCTTCTAAATGGAATGAGTAACATCTGTACTTTCAAAGTTTTCAGTTAGGTAAACAGAGAAATAATTAGTTAAAGCATGTAATAGGCTAAAAGATTTCATTAAAAACTCAATGGCCAAAGGTGATTGAGAACACTAGTATTTTGGTTTATATTTCTGAAAATATAAAGTTAAACAAAGATTTTGCAATAGATGGATAATTATAATTAACATCCATTTGATAAAAATCAGAAAACTTAAACTTTTCAGAAACTGAAATTTGAATCTTTTTTTTTTGGGGGGGGGGTTGGGGGAATACTGGGGATTGAACACAGAGGCACTTGATCAATGAGCCACATCCCCAACCTATTTCGTATTTTATTCAGAGACAGATTTCATTGAGTTACTTAGCACCTCACTTTTGCTGAGGCTGGCTTTGAACTTGAGATCCTCCTGACTCAGTCTCCCTAGCTGCTGGGATTATAGGTGTGCACCTCTGTGCCTGGCCTGAAAAATTCGAATCTTATTGAAATGCAATGACTACATTTGCAAGCCACGTAGATTCCATTTTGTTTTTGAGAAAGCAGAAAAAGGAACAAGTAAAATTATTTTCTAAGAAATAATTTAAAATATTTTTGATGATAGACCTATAGGCTATAAACGTTAGTACACAACTTGAAAGAAATTTATAGAATTGATTTGCCACTGCTATAAATAAACAAATACTCTTTCAGTATTTTTCTATATTTCTGTGAATATTTATTTATTCCTATCATAAACAAAACTCTTATTTCCATTTTATGGTGAATATGTGTTTAAATTAAATAAAATACTAGATACTCTAGTTCTAGTTTTTAGTGTTTTAAGTGTTTTTAGTGTTCCTATGTATAAACTAAATACTTTGCAAGAAAATTGACCTGTGAATTAAAACAATTTGCAAGAGAATTGACCCTGAATTGTTGTGTTCTATGCAAAATAAATATGATTCATAGATAAATAAGGTAATTTGTTAAAGTAATATTTTTATTCAATAATAGTTTTACATTAAAATTTTAATTGATGGATAGCTAGGCTGGTTCTGTAATTTGACTATTGTGAATTATGATGCTAATAGTAAACATGGGTGTACATGTATTATTGTAGAATGATGACTTAAATTCTTTAGGATAAATACTGAGGAGTGGTCTGGATCACATGGTGGTTCCATTTTTAGTCTTTAGAGGACTGATATTGATTTTCATAGTGGTTGTATTAATTTACAATCCCACCAACAGTGTAAAAGTGTTCTTTTTCTTTTACAACCTCTCCAGAATTTATTATTATTTGTATATTTGATGACTAAACTTCTAACTGGTGTGTGATGAAAACTTAATGTAGTTTTGATTTGTATCTCCCTAATTGCTAAAGATGCTGAACTTGGGGGAGGGGGTGTGGTGGTGGCCATTTTTATTTCTTTCTTTGAGAGGTGTCTGTTTAGTTCACTTGCCCCTTTATTAATTGGGTCATTTGCTTTTATGGTGCTAAGATTTTGAGTTCTTTATATATTCTGGATATTAATCCTCTGTCAAAAGAGTGAGTAGGAAAGATTCTCTCCCATTCTGTGGGTTCTCTCTTCACATTCTTGTTTGCTGTGCACAAGACTTTTAATTTGATACCATCCATTTATTGGCATTATTTCCTCAGTTTTTAAGGGTCTGTTATGATTTAGATATTAGGTGTTCTCCAAAAGCTCCTATGTGAGACAATGCAAGAACATGCAGAGGTGAAATGATTGGGTTACTAGATCCTCACCCAGTTAGTGAATTCATCCCCTAATAGGGATTGACAGAGTGGTCACTGGAGCAGGTAGCCTGTGGCTGGAGGAGGTGGACATTAAGGATGTGCCTTTGGGCTATATATTTTTTCCTTGGTCACTATATATTTGAACTACTATACTTCCACAAGATATTACCAGAAACTGGCATTCCAACTCTGCTATTTTCAAAAGTTCTTCCAAACACCCCTCCATGGATCACCTTGGTCCAGTGGTTCTCAATTTTTCTTGTCTGATCATTGTTAAGTGCTCAGCATGCTAAGGTGTATTTTATTTTTCATGGGCACCATCTTGATTCCCCCACAAAGGCATAAACCCTTTGTAATAAAACTCCATTCCTTATATTTTTCTGAGTATTCCCACGATAATTAGTGCAGTGATTTTCCTAAGGTCACTAAACAAGCAGTGATATTTAACACACCGTTGGTCCTTAAGTATCCAGGAAGGGAGTCAGTGATTAGAGAGACTGTGTTAGTAGTGAGTGGTGTCAAAGAAAATCAGAGCCAGACAGTACCTAAAATAGCAAAATGGATTTTATTTATGAAATATTTCAATAGGGAAAAAGAGATCTCAGTTTAATACTTGGCTTAATTTGGGGGGTGGTACTCGGGGATGCTTTACCACTGAGCTACATCCCCAGTCCTTTTTTTTTTTTAATTTTGAGACAAGACCTTGCTGAGTTGCTGAGGGTCATGGGTCTTTCTAAGTTGCTGAGGCTGGCCTCAAACTTAGACCCTTCCCACTCTTCCCACTTCAGCTTCCTGAGTCACTAGAAATTGTGGACATGTAGCACCACTCTTGCCTTTTGATACAATATGGGGCAGTGAGGACTTATAATTATGAAACAAAGTTGGGGAATTATCAGGATAAAATGTTATTAAGAGGAAACATTGGGGGGCCAGGGGGGCAGGGTTCATACTAAAGAGATCTAACAAGATTCTTGCTGAAGGCAGCCTGGGATAATTAGACATCCATCACCCGGGGAATGGCAGCAGAAAAGGAATTTGCTCAGATATTGGGGGTTCTCAAATGTCAAGAGTGGGGATTCTTCTAAACTGAACTTGCTATAGGGGGCCAATACAGGCCCAGGAAGTGTGGACATGGAAGCCCAGGATCATTTGAGAAGCAGACCTAATTAGGGGAGCCTGTCTGAGGTTTGGTCAAGGAGAGCAATTTTTTCAGTGAGAAAGTGAATAGAATGAACATCAGGATCACAATTTCATTTGGTCTTCCTGCCAAAACATGAATTCCAAAGTAGCAGAAAACCTTGTTTATGGGCAGGATGAACTCTGCAAGGTTTAAATCCCCAGAGATTTCCAGAAGCATTTTGTAAGTCATGCATCATACAAAGCCCTGCACATAATGAGAGCAAATTACAAAGTTAGGTGAAAAAGTTTTTGCTCCCTCTGATGAAAGAGAAGAGTAGTCTCCTGGGATCTCCTAACCAGAACCAAACCTCTAGAGCTAAAGGAACTTAAGCTCTGATAATAATCAGACAGTATCTCTAAACTGATAGAAAGGAAGTCTCTACCCATTCTATTTTAGTGGGTGGTTAGGACTGATCACTGCACATATGGCCAAGCCCCATGCCTCACATCGCAAGGATTTTATGGAACCATAAAATCCTGAAGCTTTTACAAACTCTGAATCCTCTCTCACTTCCCAGCTGGGAAAATTCAAATTCAGCAGGTGCAGTGATTTTCCTAAGGTCACTAAACAAGCAGTGATAAAAGTAAGAATTCAGACTCAGGCCAGCACTTTTCATACGAAGTCAATTTCTCCTTTCTGAGTGGAAAACGAAACATGCTTCCATCCTCACTGTGGAGACTGTCAGTTGGAAGAATGTAACTGTGATGGTGACTTGGCGTTGGAGGTTAAGAAAATACACAAGGTAGGAAACTGTTCCAGGTGGATTGACTCTCTTCTGGTCATAATCAATTGTGATCACTAAAAGAAAGAAAAGGAAAGACCTGTCTTAGAATTTGTATTGACGATTGTTTGCATTTTTAAAACACTGCTGAATTTATTGATGGCTTTGAAAACAACTGCCACAACCTGGTTGTGTAGGAAGGGGTAGTTTATGCTGTGTGAAATCAGACTGTTTTCACATAGTGTGTTAGAGAGATCATGGGTTTTGATCCAAGGACTTCAGAGATCAAAACAGCTCTTCATTTTGCCAATATGTTCTATTTTTCTTTTGATACTCTTAATCTTTTAGTTCTAGAGTCCACATAATTGCCTCTCTGGTAGATTTGCTATCTACAGTTGAGCACGCTTAAAAGCTGTGGTGTGTGAAGTTTTCTATGGATGAGATGAGTTTTTCACAACAGTTGAGGAAAAACAGAAGGGACCTGTTGGGACCTAATATATCCGGGAGGGAAAGGATAGTTTTGAAAAAGCCCAGAATGCTGCAGAAAACTGATTATCAGGGAAAGTGCAACAATAATCTGCAAGTGGATCTGGAAACCAGGAAGACTCAGATTAAATTTGGATGCTAAGGAGGTTTATGCTAAATAGCCTCAGGAGAAAACCCAAGGTTCTATAATATACCTTTACGCAAGAGAAGAGAAAAATACTCCAATCCTCCCTCCGAGATGATTACACAGATACTCACAGACAAGAGGGTGGGGCTACCATGGGAGAAAGGGAGACTGGAAGGAGAAGTCCTAGATAGGAGGTAAGGAAAAATTAGGTCATGTGATTCATGCATGCCTATGACAGCGTCTAGACAGGTCTGAGAGAACAAGAGAATCAAAGGAACTTATAAGATACTGTTCATGGGGTTGTGGATCATCCCTGGAACCATTATAATTGACACCATTTTCCCACACAGCTTGGCTGTTGGTGATCAGTGGGATTCTGCCACGAGAATGCTTAATCTTAACCAAAACTAAACCTAACTGGAGTGGAAAGTTTGTTCATCCACATATTCAAAAGTTACATTGCAGAATAACAAAGAAAACCAGAAACTGTGCATAGATTAAGCACTTTTGAAGATTATTACCTTATCCTTCCAACATTTACTGAGAATTATTATCTTCTTAAACTGTCTTATCACCTTGAGAAATACAGAAAAATATAGTTTGGCCTCTTTCCTCAAGGAGAAAGCACCAGTAAATGTAAAAGAATATTCAATTAAAGACAAAGTAGCTTGATTTTAGCCACGAATATAACTAAGGAAAATAATTACAGCTGCCCCCACACATTTTCACAGTTGTCCTAGGTACTTCATATTTATGATGTGAAAAGAAAAATCAATAAACATTTGAAAGAATTTGGAAAAAATGATATAGACTCTATAAATACTAGTTATTAAATATACTGTCATGTGGGGAAGGTAAAACAGTAGCCCAATGTAATACAAAGCTGGATGTATACAATATTAAGACAACTTGTTGCAGAAGTCAGAGAAGGATGAGAGTAAATCATGTGTAAACTCTTGAAGAGTTTATACAATGACAAATAGCCTTTATCATGTTTGGAAGTTGATCTTGGCATTGAGGAAATGGACAAAATCTCATTTGCCACCTGTTCCACATTTGCATAATGAGTCTGATTAGTAACACCCATCACATGTTCTAATTAATCACTATTAATCCTAAGAGTCAGATGTGTGTAATATCTGCCTTCCTTCTCTCCCCTCAGAGTAGCAGTAAGGAAGCATGTTCTTTCATTTATTTTAATACTGAAGGGAATAAATATCTTCAGAAAGGTAATAATGGCTGAGTTTCTCCAGCAATTATAAGCCATCATCCAGATTTAGTCCTCAAAAGACTAGAAAAATCAGTTCTTAATCTTTCCTCAGTAGATATCAATAAACCATGTGTTATATGGAAGTTGCTGTGTTGGATCTTGACTCTAGTAACCACTAAGTGTTTTTTCCAGTGTTAAAAATCTTATCTAAATGTGGCTCTCCCAATGAACTTCATTTGGACTATTTTCTCCCTTACTATACTACTAGCAAATAAAATTCTCTTAAAAAAATAAGTCAGAGTATGCCTTGGTCTCATAAAAAGTGCTAAACAATTAGTTGATGAATAAAAGAATTAATGCAGAGAAGAAAACACATCATCTATATATGCATGTTTTTGCTAAATAAAAAAGCAGTTGGTAACTGTAGCTCTGATGATTTGCTTGATTCACATTATTACAATTTTCATATCAAAGAAGAATGGAGAATTGAATGCTTTTTTTTTTTCCAATTTCAGACAAACAATGAGGATCAATCAGACAGTCCTGAAGGAATTCATCTTGGTTGGCTTTTCTGCTTACCCGAATGTACAAGCCTTCCTCTTTGTGATCTTCTTTTGCCTCTACCTGTTCACCCTGGCAGGTAATCTGACCATCATGGGACTAACTTGGGTGGACAGATTTCTCCACACCCCTATGTACCTCTTCCTGAGTGCACTCTCCTTCTCCGAGACCTGCTACACCTTGACTATCATCCCCAAGATGCTGGCAGATCTACTGTCCAAGAGCAGAGGCATTTCAGTCACAGGTTGTGGCTTGCAAATGTGTTTCTTTTTGGGACTTGGGGGTACGAACTGCATCATCCTCACTCTGATGGGGTACGACCGCTTCCTGGCCATCTGCAACCCTCTCAGGTATCCCCTCCTGATGACCAATGTTGCATGTGCACAACTCGTGGCCTCTGCTTGGGCCGGAGGCTTCTTTGTCTCCCTGATAGAGACTGTCCTGATATTCAGGGGTTCTTTCTGCTCACCAAACCTCATCAAACACTTCTTCTGCCACATGCGGGCAGTCGTGAGGCTGACCTGTAGAGACAGCGACCTCACGGAATTCATCGTCACTGTGATCTCAGTGTCAGGCCTGCTGGGCACTTTCCTACTTATCCTCCTGACATACGTGTTCATCCTTTCCACCGTCATCAGAATCCCCTCAGCTGAGGGCAAGCAGAAAGCGTTTTCCACCTGTGCCTCTCACCTCACCGTGGTCATTGTCCACTTTGGTTTTGCATCTATTGTTTATCTGAAGCCAGAATCCTCGGGGGGAGACGACACACTCATGGCTGTCCCTTACACTGTCATTACTCCTTTCCTCAGCCCCATCATATTCAGCCTCAGGAACAAGGACATGAAGCAGGCTTTTAGAAAGATCATGAGAAAGACAGATGCCTTGAAAAAGTAACCTTGGATCATTGCTGCTGATTTAAAGTATGGCTTAATGTCCCCCAGAATATACCAGGACATTTACTAAGTGACCTCCAGACCAAGTCCCAGAGGGGCCTATACCATTTGCTCCCTTTTCAGCAACTGGGATATGGAAAACCAGTGATTTGGGAATGGAACCTAGACCGTGTCAGGCAGGCCCTCTGTTGAAAAGGAAATTATCCGTCCCTCTACTTTCCACTATCAGAGGAACACCCCTCTGTCGACAAGAGGATTCTGGCAGTCGACTTCTGGGTGTCCTGCACCATCCATAAGTGAGAAAAGAAAGGATACAAAAGGAAAAACACAACTTCTGCACTGAGAGATTTCTTCAATATCTGAAAATGTAAATTTTGGATTTTTCTGGGGGAAATTGTAATGCATTGTATTCCACTTTCCAGGAGATAAATCATCTTTGTTGAGAGATATATAAAAACCATCAACTGGCTACTTGTACCTATCTGGATGTTTGCATGCATACACAGACAACAGATATACACACATGCGCACACACACATATATACATATTTGTTAACTGTTCATGCTCTACTGATTACTGAGTATTTTTAATAACACCCTGATCATGACTGTGGCCTTCCAATGCCTGCCTTCTGTGTATATGGGAAATCTTGAAGCATGCTTCATCTGAGCAAACAAGACACAAATGCCTACAAGTTCAATGAAATAGGGCACCAGGGATGTGAGAAATGTGTCTCCATTTTCTCCAGCAATATTCAAAAGCAAATGTTAATGAGCTTTGTCATGATATTGAGTTATTTCACAAAGTATTTGGAAATAATTTTATCAAGGTATAAGATGTGTAAAGGGGAAACCAGAAGATTACATCATCAATTTTTCATGTTACCAGAAACCAAAACAGAAACACTGTGAAGTTTAAATCACAGAATAGTGAGTGATTGTACTGAAAATTGAGACATAAATGCTTAGTGAATTTACCAAATCCTTTCTCGGTTATGCTGTTAACCAACTCTGTGGTTTCTATGAAAGTTATAAATTTTGTGCTGGGACTTGGTATAAATAAAATTTAAGTGAGAACTATTGGAGTAATTTTTAACTCTACTGTATAACAGGATTGTTATGAAGATCAATAAGATAATAGATGAAAATAGCTATGTGTATCAGCTGATTAAGTTTACCTTCTACTGTGACTCTCTTTCCTTACCTGGGATATTTTTCATGACACAAGTGCAGCCAGAATCTATGCTATAGATCTATCTGTAGTCACTGCTTTCAGTAGCAAGAATGTTTCTTTTCCTTTGGCTTCACTCCTGACAATGTGTTATTCAATCTAGGGAAGATACAATCCTGAAAACAAATTATAACAATTTACTGTCTCATGGAGGGGGGCAAAGACTCACAACTGGAGGATGTTATCCTAGGTGAAATAAGTCAGACATAAAAAGACCAATATTGCATATTCTTTCTCATATATGGAAGCTAATGAAATCTATCTCAATGTAGAATTGTGATTACTAGAGTCTAGGAAAGGGGAAAGGGAGGAGGAATAGAGAGAGGTTGGTAAGAGGGACTCAAACCAGTTGGAAGGGTTGGGGCAGTAGCTCAGTGGGGGGGCAGTAGCTCAGTGGGAGACCAGCTCCCTAGCATGCACAAGGCCATGGGTTTGACTTCTAGCACCTCAAAAAATAAAATACAATAAAAATAAAACTCAACTGGAAGAAGTTCACGTGTTCTACAGAACTTTGTGGGTAACTACACAACAACATGTTATATATTGTATGAATAACTGTAAGAGAAGAGTTCAAAGGTTCCCAGCATATAGTAATCAAAGAGATGGAGGCATTGACTGCCCATATTTTATCAAGACTCTGCATATGTACTAAGATAAATACCCCATAAATAAATAAAATGATTTTATCTCCCTAAAAAAATGTTTAAGGAGATGAAAATATTAGCTCTCCTGATTTGGTCATTATATATTTTATACATATGTTGAATTATCACACTGCACCCTATAAAATGTATGATTAAAATTATAATACATAAATAAGTAAAGTCTAGACTTAGGCTTCTGAACCTGAATTTAGATGAATTAACCTGTTTTTGCTTGGTGTATTGACTGTGGGCAGGGATTGTTAATCACCTACTTAATATCCATGGATAAGCTAGAAATAGTTACATGGAAACTGGAAATACCCAAAGAATTACTCACATATGGGGACTTGACAAATACAGAATTACAAAACACTGAGAAAAAATGAGACTTTTAGTAGCAGGGGCTAATAAAATAACATCTCCACATGGGGGAAAATGCGACAAAGCTATTTCTTACTGTTAAAAACTAAACTCGAAAGGTAAAACAATAACTTTTTAAAAAGGCAATCTAGCCAGGTGTGGTGATGCAGGTCTACAATCCCAGCTCCTCTGGAAGGTAAGTCAGGAGGGTGACAGGTTAGAGTCCAGCCTGGGCAGTTTAGTGAGACCCTGTATCAAAATAAAAAATTAAATAAAAACAACTGTTTGTAGCTGAGTGTTATAGCACCTGCTTAGCATGTCTAAGAACCTGGATTCAATCCCAAGACTGCAAAAAATATACAAGTAAAAGGCAATATAAGAAGATATCTTCACCACCTGAAAGCAAGAAATATTGTTTAAACTTTCATTAACAAAATGAAACTGAACCCCTTTCTCTCGCCATGCATAAAAGTGAATTCAAAATGGATCAAGGAGCTTGATATCAAATCAGAGACGCGCCATCTGATAGAAGAAAAAGTTGGCTACGATCTACATACTGTGGGGTCGGGCTCCAAATTCCTCAATAGGACACCCATAGCACAAAAGTTAATAACTAGAATCAACAAATGGGACTTACTCNAAAAAAAAAAAAACTTAGTTAAAATTGAAAGATTTTAAATCAAAATCGAAAATTTATTCATCCAAAAAGCATAACTGAGCGAGTGGAGAGGCAAGCCACAGAATAAAACCACAAAGGTATTGAAGGAACCGACGAGTGTCAATTTCAGGATAGTGATGGCTTTGAACAAGGGGTCAGTTGATAGCAGGACTCATGGATGAACTCCTGGCTGCAAAGTTCTGCTTATTTAAGACCTAAGTAGTGACTGGAATGGTTATTTCTTAATGAGAGAATCACTAAGTATTTGTTTGAATGAATTTATGTATTTATGTTTTATTTTATAATGTGAAGATTTAACAAAGCATTCCACAGAATGAAAGAAAATGTATATAAACATATATATATACACACACATATATATATACACATATATATATACATACACTATGTACATATGTATATACATATATATAAAATGTATGTGTACATATGTATATATCTATATATTCCCCATCAAAATCACTTAAAAGACTCTAGAGATATGAATAGATTCTTCATAAAAAATCTAAAACTTCAGTAAATATCTGAAAGTGTTCTCAATCTACACATGAACAATAAGATCGATGTTCAGTACCACCACACACCCATTTGAAGGGCTAAAATTGAAAGGCTGGAATGACATGAAACTGTGGAAAAACAAATCTCTCTGGTGCTTGTGACAAAGTGTATATTGGTTCAATCATTTAAGAAAATCATGTGGTTCTCATTCACAGAAGAGATGCATTATGGCATATCCATATGGATCAATCTGCAGTGAATAAAGAGGATAAATTATGGCTATATGTTCAGGATACATGTGAAACCCACCACCCCTTTTTCTTGTTTCTTATTTATGTCCACGTTTTCTTCAATAATCTCACAGATTACAGTTGAAGGACTGTGTGTTTGACCCAATCTCTCATTAGAATTTTCTAAATTTTGACAAAGGAATTCCTTTAATGAGAAGCAAAGAAAGGAATTTTCTTTTCAATAAGCTGAATAATAAGACATTAATGAAGGAACCAAAGAGAAGATAAATGCCCTCTATTTGCCAACTTAATGTGAAAAGTGTTCTTTTGTCTATTGTGTATATTACTAAATAATTTATTCAATTCAAGATATTACAGTAGCCATGGAGAAAACAAAAACACAATGTATGGCTTCTGCTCTCAAGAAACTCACATTCTACTTTTGGAGAGGCCAGGAAATCATGATGTGGTCTGGCATAAGATTTGCCCCAAGATTTAAGGGAGCAATGAAGAAATACAGGATCTACACAAGGTCATTAGCAAGCTCAGCTCTACAGGTTACACTGCATGCCTCAGTAGCATTTCAAAAGCTCTCTAAAGACAACCAGGGACAGACTCACTGAGGTCAGAACAAATCTCAACTACTGACCTTAAACACAATCCCTGTGAAGAAAACCAAACTTGATGGTAGTATTGTGTATAGAAATTTTTGTTCTAAGACATTTTTGAAATAATTGGGCAGGCTTTCTGTCACCCCCCTCCCCTTAAAAGTTAGGTACATCAGGAATAGGATAGCTAAAGTGAGAATTGGGTACTTGCGTACCCAAGTTTCTATTTTCTAAGAAACAACAGCAGAAACTTCAGGAATGTGGAAAAATAAAGACTTAGCTAATATAATGCAGTCAGTCAATAAATAAATAAATAGCAAGGGATAAAATCAAGACTGGGGGTGTCTTGCAGTGGGGCTGGGCAGAGTTTCTACAATATGTTATATAAAATATCCAGTTACTAACAAAAAAAATTGTTATACTAAGAGGAAAGTATGACTCATTTCTAGAAAAATCCAAGAGACAGAAATTGCCTGTGAGAGTGGCTAGAAGTTATGTTCAAAAGGCAAAGCACTTCAAAGTAGTCATTATAAATACATTACAAATTTTTTCAAAGATCTGAAGCAAACCACGATTACATAAATAAATGAAGGTATCATGAAAATGTCACATCTGACACAGAACACTAATAAATCATAAATGAGTTACAGATAAGAAGTAAAAATGATTAATTAGAATCAAATGGAAAACTCACGAGTTGCAAGTACAACCACAAAAATAAAAAAGCAATGCACAGCAGGCACTCAATAATAGATCTGAACTAGTAGAATGCAGAAATAGTAAACCTGAGATTGCTTCCTGTCTTGCTCTGTGACCTCTTTCACATACATGCTCCCACTAAAATGTCGTCCACCAGGTAGTGATGTAGCCAGAGGCCCTCACCAAAGGCCAAACATATGGAACCACCTGATCTTGCACTTTTAGCTTCCCAAACAGTAGCTACATAAATCTATTTTCTTTATCAAGTGCCCAGGATATTCCTGAAGTCCAAACAGCATGCCAACTCTGCGCTGCTCATGACTGTGCTTTGTGAAAGAGAAATAAAATTCTATCATGCTAAGCCACTAAATTTTTGGAGTCTTGATAGTTCAGATTGTAGATGTATTGCTAAAATAATTAAATGAGATGTTTATACAGTTCTTAGGAAAGTTTCCAGTATAATATATTGGGCCCTCCAGATCTGCAGATTCTGTGTCCATGGATTCAATCCATCTTGGATTGAAAATTTTCATAAAGATATCAAAAAGAGGGGCTGGGGTGGTGGCTCAGTGGCCAAGTGCCTACCTAGCATGTGTGAGGCACTGGGTTTGACTCTCAGCACCTCATATAAATACATAAAATAAAGGTCCATTGACAACTAAAATATATATATCTCAAAATGACAAAGACATAACAGCAATTCTCCAACTCTTCATGGTATCATCTAATCTTTTGAAAACTGTTTAAAGTCCTGTATTGCTTAACAATGAGGACAGGCTCTGATCAATGCATTATTAGGCTATTTTGATGTATGGGAACTTCATGGAGTGTATTTTCTTATGCAAACCTAGTTGATAGGGGTGGATCATTCAACCCAACCTCTTAATAGGTAAAATATGAGAGGTGTGAGTTTGCTGCCTGCGTAACACAGCAGATTGTTTACAGGAAATTTCTATCTTTCTTTTTCTACATGTAGGAGTACATTCTAAAGTGCTAAAACATGAGGGCTGAGGATGTAGCTCATGGACGAAATCCTGGACTTAATTATCAGCACTGAAAAAAAAATTACTGAAAGTATAGTGAATTGCACTGCTACAAACATTGGGATACCATAGTTGTTGATTTCATGCAACCAGGGTAGGTGACCAACGGATGAGTGGATCAAGAAAATGTGGTGCCTATACACAATGGAGTTTTACTTAGCTCTAAAAAAGAATGAAATTATGTCATTAGCAGGTAAATGGATGGAACTGGAAAACATCATGCTAAGTGAAATAAGCCAGTCCCCAAAAGTCAAGAGTTGAATATTGTCTTTCACATGTAGAAACTCGAGAGTTGAGTGGATCTTTCCAGGTGATGTGGTACAAAGCTCTAGGGTCAAAAACTCCAGAGGCTGAGGCAGGAGAAGTGCAAGTTTGAGGCCAGCCTGGGCGACTTAGACAGACCCTGTCTCAAATAAAAATAGAAAACCCATAGCTCAGTGGTAGAGCACCCTGATTTTAATTCCGAAAACTAACAACAACAACAGAAACAAACATAAGACATCTAAAGAAAGTAGAAAAGAACCTGGGTGTGGTGGCACGTGCTTATCATCCCAGCAAATAGCGAGGCTGAGGCAGGAGACTGCAAGTTTGAGGCCAGCCTCAGCAACTTAGCAAGACTCTAAGCAACTTTGCGAGAATCTGACTCAAAATAAAAAATAAATAAACAAATAAAAAATGCTGAAGACGTGTCTCAGTGGTTAAGGACCTCTGGGTTCAATCCCTGGTTTTAAAAAAAAAAAGAATAAACAAAGCAAAACAAAAAAAAAATAACACAAAAGAAAGAAAGTAGAAAAGAAAACCAGTAGAGTAGAGTAAGGAAATTGAAGGGAAGAAAGAACAAGGAAAGGGGAGGTACTGGTGAATTAAATTGACCAAATTATACTATGTGCTTTTGTGACTACATCACAATGAATCCCACTTTTACTTATTTATTTGTTTATTATTATTTTTCTGGTACTAGGGATTGAACTCAGGGGCACTTGACCACTGAGCCACATCCCCAGCCCTATTTTGTGTTTTTTCTAGAGATGGAGCCTCACTGAGTTGCTTAGCACCTCGCCAATGCCGAGACTGGCTTTGAACTGTCCATCTCCCTGTCTCAGCCTCCCTAGCTGCTGGGATGATAGGCATGCACCATTGAGCCTGGCCCACTTAGGTTTACAACTTAAGTGGGAGTAGAGGAAGGGAGTTGGCAGTGGGAGGAACAAATGGGAAAGGGAGGCACTGAGGAATTAAATGGACTCAAGCATGTGCATGTACGGATGCATCACAATGGATCCCACTGTTGTCTGTAATTACAATGCACTGGTACAAACACAAAAATAAAGGGAAAATCATAGTATAGTAAATACATAGCCATTAGCATAGTCATCCAATATCATCATTGCAATATTTTCAAATATATGTAGACTGTTACTCTAAAATAATAATAAAATTATAGTGTAATTAAAAAGTCAATTAATAATTAACAAGTATTATATACTGTGCCTTTTCATATGCGCTATACCTTTATGGAACTAGCCATGCAGTAAGTGTTTTTTACACTGGCATCACATGCCTGATGTATTGTGGTATGTACTCACTAGGTGATAGGATTTTTTTTCAACTTTATTATTATCTGATATTATGATGCTGGTAGCAATGTCCTTCTGTGGCACACAGCTGTATTTGTAACTCTATAGAATAATCTGCACTAACAATAATTTTTCATCATTGCTGAGAGGAGAAAGCAAGGACTTTGAATGTGCTCCTTCCCTAGTACTGTATCTTAGACAGGTCACTCCGCCTAACCCTGGAGGGAGCCACTTCCTTTGTGACGGCTGCAGTAGAACAAGAAGCAAGCAGCATCCTGTCAGCGTGTTTCTGTCAAGAAAATTAAAACTGTGGGAGAATTTCTTTCACATCATCACTTTCAGAAACAGACTCAAATCTGAGCCAGGGATCAGTAAGCTGCAATGACTCTTCTGTCCATTCCAAATATCCGGGGTGTTCCCTGTGTGCGTTCCTAGCCTTGTTTTATTTATGAAGGGATGAGAAACAAACAAACAAACAGGTGAGCAGGAAAAGGTGTTTCCATGGTGGAGCTCCCAGACACAGGGAAGGGGGACACAGCCTCTCCCCCTCACAGGTAAACACAGACAGGGATATGACACAGAGATAGACACCTTCTTAAGAAACGTTAACAGTGTCAGAAACCACTGGTCTACCATTCTCTAACTTCACTGTTTTATTTCCTCAGTCGATTTTTAGCCTTGCATTATCATTTCTGTCCACCTTTTCAGTATCTCTGAAAAAAGAGTTTGGGAACTACTACATGGTTGGCATTCGGGCAGCGAATGCCAAGGTTTCAGACAGGACTGTGCTCCCAGCCTTCACTTTTAGTGTATCACTTGTGCCCCAGAACAAATGTTCCCTCAGTTGACTTGGACACAGTCTTGTTGGGGGGAGGCGGCTCACCGTGACAATAGGTCCTAAGGGGCTATGTCCCTGATGAGGGACAGTCCTGTGATAAAGGCTGGTTTCAGCTGCCCCTGTTGGCTTCAGGACCCATCTGCTCAACCTCTGTCCTGTCAAGTCAAAAATGACTCAGAGACCATCATGAAGTATCAGCTTCCTTGAAACGAACCTGAGGCAGACCCTGCCTGCCCAGAAGGAACAGGTCACCAGCCATCGACAAGTACCCTAAGACGGGGAGAGAGAGTGACAATGGAGGATGGCAAACAAGGGACTTGGGAACACTCAGTGGGAAGAGCTGCCCTAATCCAGGATGGACACCCTCAGATCCTCCAGCATTCCCTGTGGTTTTCGGGTCCCTCATAATCTTGGAAATCTCATAAGTTTCCTCAGATGTTTAATGTGCTTCAAACCTGAAAAACCTTCATGATCTAAACATCTCACAGTGAGTACCTTGCTATGTTAATCTTATAAGCATCAGTTATGATTCTGGAGAGGGTACCTTTGAAATACACTTGAAATGTTCACAGGTATAAGGGATGTTTTCATTTTTGTTCTTTTTAATGAACATGTTCTAATCTGTATGGGATAGAGTATGGTATTTCCGGACAGGTTTATAATGGGTGATGATCAAATTAGGGTGACTCATATTTCCACCTCATTGTGTCTTTGAGTTTGGAGTCTTTAAGCTTCTCGCTGATAGTTCTTCCTAACAGATAATAGGTTATTATAAACCATAGTCTCTCCCTGTTGTGTCAAACATTGGAACTTATTATTTCTGTCTAACTGTGTTTAAGTCCCCCTTACCCAACCCTCCTCTGTCTTTCTTTTCCTTTACACTTCCTAGCCTCTACTCATCTCTCTTCTCCTTTCTTCTACTTTGGGATCAACTTTTTTAGTTCCTACCTATGAAAGAAAACTTAAGGTACTTGCCATTCTGTGTCTGGTTCATTTTATTTAATGTAATATCCTTCAGAAACACGCATCTTGCTGCAATTGACAGGATTTCACCCTTTTGTAAAGAGCTAAATGATATCCCATCGCATACACATACTATATTTTCTTCATCCTTTCATCTTTTAATGGGCCCCTAAGTTGATTTCAAATCTTGGTGGATTGTGACTAGAGCTACAACAAACATGGGTGTGCAGGTATCTCTTTGAAATGCTGATTGCATTTTCTTTGACTACTTACTCAGAAGTGGATCATATGGTAGACATATTTTGTTTGTTTATTTTTCAGAGGAGCCCCCATACTGTTCCCTATAATGACTGTGCTAATTTACATGCCCACCAACAGTGTTAAGAGTTCCCTTTTTCTCTGCATCCTTGCCAACATATATTGTTTTTGCTTTTTTTTTCTTTTATAATAGCCATCTGACTGGTCCCAGATGGTGGCTCCTTATGGTTTTGATTTGCATTTCATAAGAGATATTTTTTAAGTGAGAATATGGTAAAATTCTGGAGATCTATAATGGTGTTGGACAAGGCAGGAATTATTTATGGGAAGGGGAAACCCAGAAAGCAAAGGCAGTAGTAAGAAAGGCAGGAGTCAATCTTCAACAAAAGAATTTATTTTTACGTAAATGAACCCATCTGGCTATGCCCAAGACATATCTTCTTTCCATAGGACATGAATAGGATAGAGGTTAAGTTTGCCATAATAACTCCATGATCATCTGATTTATCCAGGATTGAATTTCCTAAATGTGTTACCTTGAGGGAAAAAAAAAACACTCATCTTTGTTTCAATTACAAATAAAGGTGATTAGACCCATTGGGCTATTGTGAGGATTAAGTGAACATATGGAAATCATTCAGTGTTTGTCACACCGTCATGCATTTTATTATACCTTCTTTACATACCTTGTGGACACAGAGGGAGAGTATAATTAAAACTCCAGACAGTTCTCAATAGTCAATTCAGTGGGCATTGAGTGTCTTCCATTTGTGATGATCCAAGGGAGAATTCAAGGAAAAAATAAATAAAAACGAAAGTTTCCTTCAAAAAGAGGATGTGATGATGTGTAAGGCTGTGGCAATGTGTCTCTTATGAAGGTCTGTGCTGCTTCCCGGGGAGTACCCCAGGAGGCCAGACTATGGAGTGTTAAAGCTTCATTTATATAACATCCAGGAATTCAGAGCATTTTGCTGGTGTCAATAGCCAAATAAGTGATCCAAATGATGTTTGCATGGTTTCAGGCCCATACATCTACAAAATCACCCATGTTTTCTAAAATAATAAAACTACTTATTTCACTTTGTAAGCAAATAATCTTCACCCAAATTTTCTATTTGATTGTCACCATCTAATGATGAAGGAATAGCAGATTTCAACAATAACAGTACTATTTGACAGATTAACAGGTTATGCCTTCTACTCTTGAGACAAGACAAAACATTACATTCCCAAATTTCTCAATGATTACCTAATTTACTTAAATCATCTGATAACTATATATTGGTCACACATCATGAATAAAGAACTGAACTTCAAGTAGGATAGATAAATAAGAGTTTCTGCTCTCGAGTAGGAAACGTGCAGGTAAATACATTATTACCTAAAAGATCAAAGTCATGGTCACAGTAATAGATGCGAGGGACCTGTTGGATAAAATCTTCACAGAGACACTCATGTTTATTGCAATTATTCATGTGTAAAAGACAAAAGTTAAAAAAAAAAAAACAGTGTGTCACCTTGAAAAATTCTGTTGTGCTGGAAGGTTAAATCAGAGGGATGAGCAACGGTATTAGGCAAGTTGACCACAAAAGGACCATTCAAAGTAGGTAGAAGGTGGATTGTGCAGTCCCATTAGTTTCCTTTTAGTCCCAAGAGGACCTATATATGAGTTGAGACCTGCTGTTGATTCTGAGAGGAAGTGCAATGGGAGAAATTCTCAAGCTCTTCCCCATTAATTACTTTTAGGAATATTATTTGTAAAACGAGTAAGGTGCATTTAAAGAGATCATCACTGGGTTGATGTGCGAATTTCAGGCTCTGCTGTCTTGTGTTGCCCTAGTGGTAGAATCCTGCCCTGATATCATGAAAATCTTGAACTACTAACAGAGGAGAAAGGTAGTTTCCAAACTGATGAGAGAGGAGAGGCACAGCCCAGAAATTAGAATAAATAGGTAAAGAAAGAAGCATTAAACACAAGTCCAGTGCACACCATGCACTGATATGCTCTGTGTCATAGGAAGACTCTGGATAGTTAACCAGAAGTAGACCACGCAGGAGGCCCTTGTCCAAAAGGGAGGGCAGGTTCGAAGCAGGGTACAGAAAAAGGGAAGAGATGTAACTGAAAGAGATTAGAGACCAATATTTTCTTGGCTGGAGAAAAGTCTTTGGTAATAGCAAGCCAATGTGAATAATAAACAGGATTCCACTTTGAACAACTGAGTTAAAAACCAGTGGCAATGATAACATGAAGGATTACAGACCAGTGGACAGGAAATTAGAGTTACAGGAACCTCTAGGCACAGAGTCTCCATTTACAGGCTTGCCTATAAGGTGGCAGATAATTTAACCCACTGTGAGCTGCAGAGGAAAGTTCGCTTTAAACAAACTTGTGAAGCAGACAGTGAGTTTCCTAACCTGCTTCCTATTCTCACTCCATTCTCCAGTAATGTCCTTTTCTTGTCCTTTAGGATTGATCCTGGTCAAGTTGAAATTTTAACTGTATCTTATGCTGTACTTCAACTAGAATAGAACCCCAGTTTGCATTTAAGTTCAGTTATCTGAATCTATACTATAAATATCTGAATAAAGGAGATGATTTAAGATTCTACAACACGGGACTGAAATTCCTGCTACTCATGTGTTCTAGGAAATATTCTTTTTACTGAGAATAGTAAGTTAGTATCAGTATCAATGTCAGTGCTGAAAAAAATGAAGGACAGATAAAGGGATAACACATCCTACTGCAAGTGAGCCGTTTCCAATCTGTTTCTTTCAACACAATTGAATTGGCTAAGTGAGTCGTCCACTAATAAATCAACAAAAATATTTTTGATGATTGAATACTATAAAATTTCTGCACATAACTAACAGAAAGTTCCAATAATATTATCTTATTTCTACAACAGCGCTACTTTTATTCCCATAGTGATGGGACATCAATGTCATTTATTTATATGAACTAGTTTTCTCAGTGTTTATATCTCCAAAGTAAAACGATAAAATAAAATTGATGCTGAAAACTTTCCCATTGGTGGTAATAAATAGTCTTGAATCCACATAAGAATTGAAAAGAGAAAGCTCAATCCACATTATTAGAAGATGGTTTTCCAATAAATTTTTAATATTGTGTCTAATATAGTTTTTCAAAATATATCATCTATTTTTGACAAATGATGTAAAACTTCTCATATTTTAAAGACATTTATTTGCATAATTTTTGAAATAAGTGTTAGTGGGTATTATAGCCTTGATATTTAGATTTCACTGAACCTATAAAAAAGTGATATAGTAGTTTCATTTAAAAAGGTCAATATTACCAATGCAGTAGAATTAGAGTCCCTTTAACTATATAAATGTCTGATTAAAAGAAGTCATCAAGCTGGCATATTATTTTAAATTTTATTTATTTATTTATTGTAATAGGAATTGAACTATAGGGGTGTCTACTACTAAGCTATACCCCCAGTTCTTTTACTTTTTATTTTAATACAGGATCTTGCTAGTTGCTGAAGCTGGCCTTGAACTTGCCATCCTCCTGTCTTAGCCTCCTGAGTTGCTTGCAATTACAGGCATATGCTACAGGGCCCAGCCCTTTAAAAGTTTCTTAAAGGGGAAAAATGTAAAGGGCTAAGTCTTGACAAAACTGGGAATGAATGATGATATCTCACATAGGACCCTAGCTCAAGTCAGATTTGCAGTTTTACCAGAGGTCTCCTGGCGATACCAGGTCACAGGCAAGATTGAGAGGAGATTGGAAAGGCAGAGCAGAATGATTAGGAGGAAGAGGACCACCTCATTTCTTTTGCAGCATTGCCAATTTCCTGTGGCTGCTGGAACAAACTGACGCAAGTTTAATGGCTTAAAACAACAGAGCTTTACTCTCATAGTCCTGCAGAACAGGAGTCTGAAATCTGTATCACTTGGCTGGATTCAAGGTGTTGGCATGCTTGTGCTTCCTCTGGAAGTTCTGGGGGTGAATTCCTGCTTTGTCTCTTCTAGCTTCTGATGGTGCGGCTATTCCTCACCTATAGCCAAGTCATTCCAACCTCTACGCCCTGCAATCTCTTCTTATCCTCTGCATGTCTATTTCAGTTCTCTTGCTCTCTCTTTTAAGGGCCCTTTGGTTGCATTTAAGTACCATCTAGATAATCCAGGATGATCTTCCCATTCCAAAATTATTAATTTAATCACATCTGAAAAGTCCATATACTATCTACGAATTCCAGGACTTGGAACACACATACCTTTTTGGTTTTTGTTTTTCTTTTCAGGGTCTCACTATGTTGCCCAGTCTTCTCCCAAACTCCTGGGCTGAAGCAATCCTCCTGCCTCAGCCTCGTGAGGTAGCTGAAACTACAGGAACCACCAGAGTACACAGCCTGCGGGATATTTTTTTAAACCTATCACACAGGCCCAGAAATTATAGAGTTTAATTCTGGCACAGAGAATGTACTGACAAAATAGTTGTAAAATGAATGAGAAAAAAATGTACTCTTTTCTGAAATAGAGCTTCCTAATCGCTGTACTGAACTGTTTCTCCTGCTGTGAATGAACCGTTTTCAAACCAACTTTCTTCCTGTTGTGTTGCCTTCCCGACAGCTCAAAAATTCTTCTTGAGCCACTACTTGTCCTTAATTTCCCGTGAGGAAATGAAGCCCTCAGTCGCCAGTTTGCTGTCACTCTTTCTTTGATATATTTGCTCTTTCCACAAATATGGAGTAAAGATGCTACAGGGCTAAAAAGTCTGAGGAAGGGAAAAGAGAGCATTAAAACAACAACAATAACAACAACAACAACAAAAAACAACCAAGAATCAAAACACCAAGGCTGGTTCTGAAATCTCTCGGTAAGCATTCATCCAATAATACTAAGCACAGTTAAAATTGCTAGGTATTAAGCACAGTCCTCAACCCTGAGGACCTTTGCCTGGAAATGGAAGATAAAACAGCAAAAAAAAAAAAAAGGGGGAAATGATATAATAATAATAATAATTGATAGCATGTTGTACCACTGACCTTCTTCCATGGTTGCAGGCTGTGGGGAGACGGTAATGGTTTGATCCTCCTATCTTTCAACCTTTTTCTCTTCCTGTTACCTTCTCAGACACTCAAGTGGACAGAGATCATGGGGAATTTGAGTGGAGGCCACGTGGAAGAGTTTGTCTTGGTGGGCTTCCCCACATCTCCACCCCTCCAGCTGCTCCTGTTTGTCTTCTTTTTGGCCATTTATCTGTTGACGCTGCTGGAGAACGTGCTCATCATCTCCACCATCCGGCTGACCCCAAGCCTTCATCGCCCCATGTACTTCTTTCTTGGTCACCTCTCCTTCCTGGAGCTATGGTACATCAACGTTACCATTCCTCGGCTCTTGGGAGCCTTTCTTACCCAGGATGGAAGAGTCTCCTACGTGGGTTGCATGACTCAGCTCTACTTCTTCATTGCTCTGGCCTGCGCAGAATGTGTCCTGCTGGCCGTCATGGCCTATGACCGCTACCTGGCCATCTGTGATCCCCTCCGCTACCCTAGTCTCATGCCTTCCAGCTTGGCCACGCGTCTGGCGGCTGCCTCTTGGGGAAGTGGGTTTTTCAGCTCCATGATGAAGCTGCTGTTCATTTCCCGACTGTACTACTGTGGACCCAACGTCATCAACCACTTTTTCTGTGATATCTCCCCACTGCTGAACCTCACCTGCTCTGACAAGGAGCAAGCAGAGCTGGTGGACTTCTTGCTGGCTTTGGTGATGATTCTGCTCCCTCTGGTGGCTGTGATTTCATCCTATGCGGCCATCATCGCGGCCGTCCTGAGAATCCCAACTGCCCAGGGACGTCACAGGGCTTTCTCCACTTGCACCTCTCACCTGGCAGTGGTCATCATCTACTATTCCTCCACTCTCTTCACCTACGCCCGGCCCCGAGCCATGTACACCTTCAACTACAACAAAGTCATTTCCGTGCTCTACACTGTCATTGTCCCATTTCTCAACCCAGCCATCTACTGCCTGAGGAACAAGGAGGTGAAGGAGGCCTTCCAAAAGTCAGTCCTGGGCAGATGTCACCATCCGAGGGATGTTCCAGACTGATGTGTGGCAGATGGAGATGGGAGAATAGTAACAGAGTGTTCATAGGACCTCACCAAGGAATCAGAGAATGTGCTAGAAAGGAATATAAATGTCAATAGTCTACCATTTCTCTAAATACTGTCTAGGAATCTCCTAAAAAGCCATTGATTTTGTACAGGAGTTTCCAAATTAAGTCTGGTTTAGCTTAGTTCCTAGGAACTTCTGTTTAGCAAACGGTTTGAGTTTTCCTACAAGTCTATTACTTTGTAAGTGATGAAGCTGCTGTTTCATATGGGAAAGTAAATTTTGAAGATCATATTATTAAATCCAACTTTTGTGAGGAAATGCAAAATTACACATTCATCCCCAAGAAAAATTTCATGCCATCTGATACATACCCTTTATCTCGACATTCTTGATATCCCACTGAAAGTAAACACAGAGACACACACTGCTTGGCATTAAGTCATATATGCACAATGTATATGGCTAAATACCCTCTTTGTCTTTCTTTGAATCTCAGGGGGATGTGAAACTGATTAACTGATTGGATGTCGAATAGGTAGTAGCTGAAGTGTGTTAAAAAACTTTTAAACAGATTCTTCTCCAGCATTATAGGTCGCATCTGTTTTAACTAGTTTTTGTCTGCACCATACTTGTGTCAAACATTTAAAATTTTGCCCTGGGCAAAGGACCATATGAACAGAAAGTGTCTTGATAAGAGAGAATGTTTGAGAACCATAGATAGGATGCAGATATCTCTGTGATGAATGAGATGGGTCAGGTTCATAGCCTAAATTGTTGATATTCTGCCAAGTTCCCTTGAGTTTTGCAAAGTTGTTTGAATCATTCATAGATATTAGCATATCCAGACTCTAGGTTCATTTACCCAAATTTCATCACGTTGAACCAAATTCAATGGTTACTTAGACATGACATACATTAAAACTGAAATAAATATGCAATTGAGCAAATTCCAATAAGTGCAGATTATTAGTCAGTGCACAGTTGCTTATTTTCAGCCAGGCTTTGGAAGGAGAAGAAAACCATTTGATCAATAATAATTTTAGATTTTTGTAGTATCTAAAATGAACTAGCCAAAAATAATCTGACACTAAAACAATGTAAGTTGCTTTATTTCATAAAACCTCTGGTCTTAGAAACTTCTTTGAGTGTGACTCAGTTTACATCACATATTGTTTTCCTTTCTTGGAGTTATGAAAGGCATGGAGTTTATGAATATGAGTTCAGATCCTAGAAGCAACCAATTTCAGCTTGCTCCAGGCTTTACCATTAACACATTATATGACCAGAGGCGAAGAACTGTAACTTCTTAATTCTTCATTTCTTCTTTTTATAATGAAAATAACATCACCTACCTCATGTGCTTATTAGGAATACTAAATAGATAATGTGGGTGTGAGTAAAAGGTTATTAAACTCTTTTCTCTTACTCTGTGAATAAATTTGAAGTAGGTTTAACTTCCCACTTTTGGCACCTTGGAAATGTTGCTAGACAACATTGTGTATGATACAAATTACCTGTGACTAGTAAATGTCCTCTGGTGTGGGAGGATAATGCATACATATATTATGAAAGCCCAGTGAGAAATAAAGGTTTCAACTACTTTTATAACTTGGCCTCTTTTGCAGGGAATCCTGGAAGCTATGGATGCCCATGTAACTGTTGCAAGAGATACGACTGGCTTTTAGGGGGCTTGAGGATTCCAAGCTAAGGTGGATTCTGCCCTCCTCTGTGCAAATTTCATGTGCTCGTAGCTTAGCTGCGATCTTGAATGACAGGATCTTGCCCATTGTCCATTTTCAGGACCCTTTCCCCTTAACAGAAACTGCTGAGGCTCCCTTGAGGGGATGTTGTGTTTCCTACTCTGAGATTCTCTAAAGAGTTGATTTGATGCCAGGCATGGCCTTTGATAGAGTTGTGTTTGTCCAGTGAAGCTTAGGAGACCTTCCAGGATAGAATGCATTTAGCATCCAATGACTGACAAGCCCCATCATCATTGTCACTTTGTCATTGTAGTATCATATTCTTTCCATGTGAAGCATCATTGTAACTATTTGGAGACAACCACAAGCTGATTAGAAAGTTACAATTCTCAATTATATAATTTAATATTGTATTGAGGTGTCATTGGGTGGAGTCTTAGCAAGGATTGGAACACGTCAGACATCTTCACTAGAATGTCAAATACCGGTCTTAATGCTTGCCTTAGCCGTTTTAGCCTAGATTTCATGCTTCGTATTCTTCTTCTAGATATTTGCCCACATATTGCTCAAGGAAGAGCTGGACAGTGTCATCTGCTACAAATGCTGTTTGTACCACTCTTTTCATGTCACGTCATAGCCATCATAACCTTTTTTTTTTTTATCAGGAATTGAACCCAGGGGGTGCTTAACCAATGAGCAACATCCCCAGCACTTTTAATTTTTTTTTTTTTTTTGAGACAGGGTTGCTTTGGGACTTGCTAAATTGGTCTCAAACTTTCTATCCTCCTGTCTCAGCCTCCAGAGTTCCTGGGATTACAGGAGTGGACCACTGTACCCAGCTTCAATTCAGTTTTGAATGTGTACTCAGTGCAGCCAGGGAAAATAAGAGGGTGGAATGCAGTCAAGCTAAGCATGGATTTGTAAATAAAATCAAAACTCTTTTAAAATAGTAGCACTGTCCATCACAATTGACTAAGAATGTACTTGCATTTAAAAAGGAAACATAACTTACAAAATACTTTATAGAAATCACAGATATGGTTATCCGCCTCAAAATTTTATGACTTAGGAGAAGAAATAGATAATACATAATTTTAAGAAATGATTATAAAATTACATTCTCCATTACCACTCATTTGCATCTTGACTTAATTTTTCTGTAAAGCATAAGATAAAGGTCTGACTGAATTCTTTCACATGTGAATATCCAATTGCCTGATACCATTTGTTGAAGAGACTATCCTTTCTTCATTTATATTTTTTTATTTGTTTGTTTATTTTTTTATTTATATATGATAGCAGAATGCATTACAATTCTTATTACACATATAGAGCACAATTTTTCATATCTCTGGTTGTATACAAAGTATATTCACATCAATTCAAGAGGGAAATGAGTGGTAGTGGAGAATGTAATTGATCAAAGCATCTTATGTGCATGTACAAATATATCATAATGAATTCCACTATTACATGCAATAATAATGCATAATTTTTTAAATAATGAAAGAATATACAATATTTCTAAAAAACTAAAATCAACTCAAAATGAATTAAAGATTTAACTGTAAGCTCTGAAATTATAAAACTACAGGAAAAAACAAGGGGAAAGCATTATAATATTGGACTGAGCAATGATTCCATAGGTACAACATTAAAAGCAGAGGCAATAAATTTTTTTAAAAAGTAAAAAAAAAGAGAAATGAATATAAAATACTAACTCAAAGGAAAACTATGAGTTTCTGCACTAAACTTCAACTTATTAAGTTAAAAATTGCTTTTTCTTCACCAAAGATAAATATTCATACAGAATATTTTCCCCAGAGACATGCATTTTGCAGTATATATGCACCATACTTTTACATACTCAACTCAAAGGTGTAGTATATGAGTTTCCCCTGCCAGCCTGAGTGTAGCTCTTAATGAACAATTATTTTCCTTTGTATATTAAACCATAAAGAACAAACAGAATTCCCTTTCACTTTAAGTATTTGGTAGTCGTAACAAGACCACATTGTATTCACATCAGTTCTTAGTTCATTAAAGCAGCTATGAAGACTTTTAAAAAATAACATCTGAGCTAGTTTTGTCCATAAATCTTTCCATGATAATATTTAATCCACCAGGTTCTTCTGCTCTTCCATATATTCTATATATTCTTCTATACTAAAGTTATACATTTATTATGTCATATAAATAAAATATTTCCTCTTTGAACAGATAACAATATTGCCTGCTATATACTATATACTGTATTAGAAAACAATGAATTGGTTACCTGAGAACTCTTAGTCCAAGAGTTTTTTAATTGATTGTAAGGGATTTCCTATGTTCCACCAAAATTTCCAAATTAAATAAACAGAATTTTGATTTAGAAAGTTGTATACTATAAGCTCCAAGTCTAGTTTTAATAAAAGACTGGAAAGATGAGACCATGTCTTGATGAAGAAGAGAAGCCAGTTAACACAGGTCACTTAACTAGAAATAGCCTCATTATTTTATTCAAATATTTGAATAAAATTTCCAAAATGCCAAGGATTCTTATGTTGATTTGCAAATATATTTCAGAGGAAATTGGAATTAACTTTTCTGAACACCTTCTATTAGCTAGACTTACTGTTCACAAATAAGATCATTCATTCACATAGAAAATGCTATTCTAAACACCTTATGTATATTAGCCCATATGTTCATCACAAGAATTCTAAAAAAAAAAATTCTTATTATATTTTTCAATTAATAAAAAGATAACAGAGTATCTTGCCTAAAGTAGAGTAGGTAGGACATTTCTGAGCCAGAAATTCCAACCTAGGGCTCTAGCTTCAAAGACCATCTTCTGAACTATATCCAGTAATAACCTTTTTGTTAATGTTAGTATGTCCTTTTAAAGATTAAAAACATGATACTTGGAGAAGAAATTTGAGAATTTGTTTCCAGATATGGTCAAAAAGCAGTGAACACCCACATTTTTTCTTCAAAGTTGGTGTCCGTTTTGGATTTCTCCTCTTTGAGATACAGGTATCACATTTTCCTCCTCTATGTCAGGAGGATAGATTAATGTCAATGGTATTAACCCTGGTTTCCTATTTACTTGTGTTTTAATAATAGCGGGGGTTGTGGTTCTTGAAATGTACCATCAAATGCCTAAAAGTTGTAAAATGATTACATAACTGTGTGAAAGGACTAGAGACAAATGAACAGAACAGTTCCCAGTGCTTAGAAGACACTCAGTACATGTTTATTGAATGAATGGTCAGCCTCCTGCTGAATAACACCGAAGAGTAATGAACTAGGCATCTACTTAGAGAAGAAGGAAGCATTATCCCAGTTTTCTGTGAGTGAAACTTCCTTTTGGAATTGTTAATCAAGTTGGAAAATAATGAGGAGTAACCAGAGGTTCCTCCTATAAATATGAACTAGGGCTTGTGTAGCCTAAGGATTTTTCCTTAAAAAAATTCTGTCATTTAATAGAGTTTAATTTTTTATTGGGGGAGGTCATGATCTCTTGACTACACCTCATCTTTCCCAACTCCAGAAAACTACATGCTTTGACATTGGTCAACATCCTTCATGGACATGAATATCAAGTTCCTACAGGTACACCGCTTGGTCTACCATAGTCTTGGTGTTGTTCTGCCCCTAAGATTCCTGGGTGTGAAGGTGTTCTAACCCATGAAGCAGCGCATACCTAACTAAAGATGTCATTGTCCATTCCCATGTCAGTATGTATATTTTCTATACAGTCTTACTACCTTGTAGTTCCTCTGAACACCTTTGTATGCTTCTGAATGTCTACTATTTATAATATACATGTTCTTACTCCTTTTTGAAAATACAGACATCATCCGAATGCTTATTTATTTTTCACATCTACTGAGTTACTGATGAGTGAGTTTATGCATGTGGAGTTGATTCTGGTAAACACGATATCTAAATGTTGGAAGCTAGTACATGTGTGTATTCACGTAGTTGAATCTCCGAAGAGAGATAGCTAAGTGTCATTTCTCTTTTCTGAATGGCTTGGGTTATAGTAATATTTTTCCCCCAGAGGACCTTATTATTTGTGAGATTCTTTGCTCAGAAAAAAGACACACACACACACTTTTTTTTCCCCTCCATTTTCCTCTTCCCTAGAGTCTGCTTGGGAAGGAGGGACAGTGTAGTTTCAGTCAAAATTCCCTCTTGTGCCTTAGATTCCACTTGGCTTGCTTCTCTTCCTCCAGTATTCCCCCTAGGATGCCCTTGAGCCCTGGAAAGGCCAAATACTTTCCTGAAGGTGGTGTCTCTTGGGAAGTTCCCTGTGGGTGGAAGGGAGTTGGTTCCTGCTCGGAAACTCCAAGGCACACAGAAGCACAAATAGGTCCGTTCAGGACCTCCTTCAAGTTCAGTGGAGACAGACACCAGACTTGCCCAGCAACTCTCTTAGGCTGCGGGAGATTGCTCTCCTCTTTCCAGTCTATATGATTTCTTCTCCTCTCTCAGGGCAAGGAGGCTATCCATGACGAGGCAGAGAAAAGTTTTATCACAGAAAATGGTGAGTTGTTAAAAACAAAAACAAAAACAAAAAAACCCTCAGATATTTCTAAAAGGAGATTTGGCCAGTGTTTAATTTCTCGTTATTTTGAAGGGAAGCAAGGAAAAATTGAAAATAATTTTTATTTAAATTACTGATGCATCAGAATTTTCATTTCATAGATTTTTGAAAATAGTTTGTCCTCTATGAGCGTATGATATGCAGTGTTACAATGGGGTGTAGGGAGTGAGAGGAGTTATATATATGTGTTAATTTCAATTCAATGGAGACTTCTTTATCACCTATGCATATAAAGCCATATGAAGAATGTGAGGCATTCAGATATACTGTGTGATATGAATTCTTGTGCTATTTTAAGATTTTACTATGAGAGCTCACTCTAGATGATATGGGCCTGAATCTGAAAATTACCTAGGAAGGCCTGTTCTACTGAAGATGTCTCAATTTAATGTTCCAGCTAAACTCTCTGTCTTGCAATATGCAGAGCCCAAATCTATTCTGATTTAAGAGACAGAAATAGAAAAAGTGGCAGAGCGAATAGAATCAATGTGCGATTCTAACAGCACATTAACGAATATGTGTTTGTAAGGAATGCAGTAGAATACAGGTATGTGAGTATGCATATGTGTTTTTGTGTTAAATAAGGGAAACCACAGGCAAATGGGATGGCGGTTGCAGAGGTTTTAATGACTTAAAGCTTCTTAGAAGATAAAGGATGACTGCACTGCTACTCATAGTACCAAAGAGGAAGAAGGTAAGACCTGTTTTCCACTGTGAAATAAATTACAAAAAAAAAATTGTGTGGGTGCATTTATTCTCAACTAGAAATTTGAGATAGATTGAAAGACTAGTCAAGCTCAAAATGAAATCAATAGAATTTAAGCCACTTTCCCATAAATGGAAAAAGAAATAATTGAAAAATAGTCTATGGTTTTGGAAAGTTTTAAAAGGTGTAGAGGATCAGGGATATTGAATATAGACATTTTGCCTAAAGTCCTCGAACCTAACTCAAAGTAGGAACCGAGAAATAGAGAAGAGTTCACTGGTGCTAACTTAGGAACTGCTAGGCATTCACTCCTGAAACATAACTGTTCCTAAGAGGTTCTGGGGAAAGGGACGTGGACTAGAATCATGTCCCTGTAAAAGTGAACAAAGTCAACCAAATTATGCTATGTCCATGTACAAATGAATAGACACCAATGAATCTCACATTATATATAAATATAATGCACTAATCTAAAAATAATAACAGAAGGGAGACCAGTAGACTAGGTAAGGGGATCAGGGAGAGGGAGAAGGGAAGGGAAAGGAGAGGGACTGAGAAATGAGGTTGAACAAATTATGTCCATCTATGAATATAGCATAGTGAATCCTACTATTATGTATAATTATGATAATTAAAATGCACTGATAAAATTTATAAAGAATAAGGCTGATTTAAAGAAGTAAGCATGTATTGCTTCCTTTTAAAAACATGCCTTGCCATGTTTGAGGATCCTAGAAGGCCAGGAATTGATAGAAGACTTGTTTGCACACAGATTATAATTCTGTCACATCTTTCACTGCCTGTGGCCCGATCTGGAGGCTTCTGAGACCCTGAGTTTGGCTACATCATTCTGCATAGAGCTCACATAGTGATTTTTAAAATGTGTGCAGTCTCAGGAGCATTTCATCCACATAAAGATTCTTTTCTGCTCCTAATTTCTCTACAAACAATAAAGCAGATCCCTTCCCAAGCCCATCATGACCCAGTTCTCTTTGCTGATTTCCTGTGGGGACGGCCAGCACCACCCTGCTGGGGAGTCCGAGAGAGCCTCTTGCTCCTCTCCAGTGGAGGGCTCAGGAGACTGAAGCTATTTTATTCCTCAGTTTTCAGAATTAAACTAAGTCTTAGATCCTACCTGTGTTTTCACAGCTTTGTGATCTTACTTCCCACTATCTGTCCCAGTTAAACTGGGTCAGGTAATGATGATCATATGGAAGGGGAAGATTCAGTCTCAAGAAGGAATGATATGATAAGGCATGAGTGACGGAAAGGCTAGAGGTTGAATGAGTCTCATCACTGATTTCAAGCAGTGACAGGCCATCCTTTGACAAAGCAATGAGATTTACTCTGTGCAACTCCAGAAAACAGAACCAGGACTCATGGATATAGCAGCTTGGGTTTTAGAAGAGATGCTAACCTATTGATCACAGCTTATTTTTTTCTAAGTAGATACTGAGTTTAATTTTTTCTTTGTAGATATTGAGTTTTGTTTCCCTGGAACCAGAAAAGATCAGCTGAATACTTTGGTCTATGCATCAGTGACCCATAAATTTGGAGAGGAATTATATATAATGACCTATCTTGTTCCTTAGAACTTCATGGTTCTGTGTTTCTACAGCTGAACATTTCCTTTCTAGTTCTTTAGCTGTGTGTGTGTGTGTGTGTGTGTGTGTGTGTGTGTTTGCAATTAGTACAATGGATTATCAATTCTGAAAGCTAGTGGAATATACCTTTTTCAAGAAAAATCTTGATTGTAACTTTTGTGATTCTATTGAAATTAAGTTAGAATCAAGTTGTCTTGAGCGAATATTATTTGGATCATAGAAAGAATATTAAAATGTATGGAGTCAAGCAGATATTCAGGGATTAAAACTGGCCAAGGAGCAACATGTAATCATTAATAAATGGCAACTCAGTCCATATATAGCTTTTTTAACTTTAGAAAAATCATTTAAACATTCTGGTGTTCTCTTATCTGGGAAACAAAAAAAGAAGTTTGAGCTAAACTCCCACTATTTTAAAACGCCATTATTCTGGAATCTTCACCTGACTCTTGACTCTCATTCTGGCACTTTGATTCCTCATTCTTTGAATTTGTATTCCTCTTTATCCAGAGGGTTTTAAAACCATTTCCAAAGGTACAACTTAAGGCTCAAAATAAAATACAAAAAACAAACAAACAAAACACATCCAACTCTTATATCACCCTCTCTCTTCTCATACATAAAGAGGAGTGGGTTATAAAAAAGAAATTTTATGCTTTAATTTAATCTGTCATTAAGCAATTAGCTGTGTACCCTTGAGCTAAGTATTTCGTATGTTTATCAGGTGAGCGTGATAACATTCATCCCATCCCAAGTCCCTGATTGTGAGGACCAGATGAAAGAGTGTATGTGATTTCAGATAGATGAACCTGTGGCATCCCTGGGCAGGAATGCTGCTGCTGTGTGTCAGCACAGCCTCCTCAGGACTCAGTGGTAAAGAACATCCCCTGGAAGGCAGGCTGCTCACTGTGTGGGCCTGGCTGTCTTCCACACACATCTGCCAGATGCACTGTCTGAACAGCCTTAGAAGCTACTAAGATGTGACTCTAAGAAATCGCCGCCCTCACTATGTCCACATTGTGTGCATCTTTTGGTAAAGCACTTTATGTGTTTATTCATTCATTTTCCCCTTTATCATTATATATATATATATGTTTAATATAATTTAGAGAATCAAATGTGATTATTCTGCATTTCCAATTGTTCACCTGTTTTACTTGACCTCTAGGAGGCTCAGGGTAAGTTCCATGCTCAAATAATATAGCTAGCTCCTCAGTTTTTGATATAATATTGCATATTCCCTTTTCTTTATATTTTTTGTACTTTCATTTTGTGTGAATTGATATGTGGTTCTGCACATGGAACTTTTAAACTTCTGTTGGAGGTAGAGGAAGAATGAATGGATGTATATTTCTTGTGACAATATCCCCACTTCATTTTCTGATTTTCACTGTTAGAATTAAATGAGATGTTTTTGTTTCCAACTTCAAGTCTGAGGCATGTACCTGACTTTGTAATGTACTGAGAACATATTGCATTGTTTTCTAAAGTCATTCTTAGAACTATATTTTCAGCCTATAATTTTTAGGGACAAATGGGGGTGGTTTTAGGAAGAAGAAACACTAATCATTTTCCTATCATTTTCTGGAATGTAACCATTTCACTCAGGGACTGAACCCAAGAATATGGCTTTAGAGACTTTTTTCCTATTACCGTAGACCAAGGAATTGCATCTCCAATAGTAGTACCACTCCTTGGTAACCAGAAGCATGTTACTTTGGATGGAGACATGGTGAGAGTAAGCCAGAATGCAGACTGGCCTAAAGTATTTATAAATAAATATCGAGTTAGTTTTAACTCTTGGACTCATAGATTAAACTTTGTCCAATTGTCCCAAATATAGGACACTTAAAAAAACTCAAATGTAGCATGTAATAAGATTATTATTGTTATATCACAATATAATAATAATATAATAATGAATAGTCTGTATATTATGATTTCCCATCAATTTTAATGCACCTGTGTCTATTTCATTGAAATATTTGCAGAACTGAAAATGTGGAACTTAAGGAGTTAAAAGAAACCAGAATGAAAGAAAATCTAGGGAGGATTCATAAACCTTACCTGTTTATAAGCCTAACAGTCCCAACGCTCCACTAGCAAATACCAGACTATGATCAACAAGGTCAAATTGTGTGTGTGTGTGTGTGTGTGTGTGTGTGTGTGTTTAAGAAACTGTATTCCAACAGGAAACAGTGATTTGTTGAATTTTCTCTATTGTAATTTTTATTGCCTTTTTTGGTTATTCATCTCTGTCTTTCTAAACGTAGATAATTAGGAGTTAATTTTTGTGCTTTTCTTCAGGATCATAAAGCTATGATCTAAGTAGGAAAAGAGAAATGAATGGGGCAGACAGTAATTTTCCAACTGTTCTCCCCATGGCCACTTCCTTAAGGAAGAAAGGAGCCCTCTCCATATTTATGCCACAGAAGTAAGCTGTTGAGGAATGGAGGGCGAGAATGAGCTCTGGAGAAAAGCAGAAGAGGTCTCAAGCAGTAAGACACAGGGGAAGGGTGGAAATGGTAGACTGTTTAATGCCTAGTAGGTTCTGGAACGATTCTCACACTGCCCAAGAAAGAGAACAGACATTTTGATGAATATCTGGACAGGAATGCAGAAGAGTCACTTAATAGGAAGGATTGCCTTTTATCTATCTATCTATCTATCTATCTATCTATCTATCTATCTATCTACTATCTATTTATTTTACTTAGTCTATATTCTTCTCAAACAGATTATGAGTTCTCTCTTCTAACATCCTTGAAAAGGTCCTGAAATAGCCTCCCCCATTTTCTTTAATTGTAACTGTGTGTTGACCACTTAGTTCCTCATTGTTTGGGGGTTCATGGTGTCCCTAGGGACAGGGATTGTGCAAGGTGGAGTATGTGTTGTTTTCAGTGAGGAGGTGCTGTGTGTGGGTAGGTAGAGTGGCCTGGAAAGGTAACAGCAGATACACTTAGAAACTGAATTAAACTCAAAAACTCATTTGATGTTTACAAAATATGAGCATTAACCTATTAGACTCACCTGAGAAATAAATTTAGTTATTCTGAAGGCTTATGTAACATATGTGCTTAGGTATAGAGACACAAGAGAAGAATTTGAATGTACTCTTTTTCCAAACGCCTCATCAAGCATTCTATACAATGGATTGGATCAAAGGAAACAATACCCTTCACATTATTCATTCAATTTCGTTCTCTGAGAAGCTGGTGAATATTCATATCAAAGTTGTTTTTGCTCTTAATCTTGTGGGTGTGCTCAACTATTTCCTTCATTCAAACTTTGCAACCTTGTTAGAGAAAAACAAGAGGATTATCTACATTTTACAGATTAGTAGATCATGTGACCACTCTAGAGTGACATAAATGATACATAGAAAATGAGATATTGGGTCTCTGCCTTCTTTACACCTACAGTGAACTACAGTGGTTTGCTTGTAGCAAAAGGGTAGTAAAAATGCCACTCTCCTATGTCCAGTGGTGACAGATGGACAAAGCACAGAACTGAGAATCAGAAGGTTCTAATTTCATGTCTGTGTGACTGTGAACTAATCTGAAAAAAAAAAATTAAAACATAAGCTTCCCATAGTTACTCTTTTCTCAAAAGTATTGTTTCTCATCCCAGTTTAAGAGGAAATATATAAAGGTAGCAAAGCTCCTGTTGAGATGAATTTGCTGGTGGTGGGTTCTCAATGTAATTAACCCTAGGCTGGTGGTTAGAACATGGGAGGAACTGACTTTGTCTATGTCCACAGCCAGTCATGATCACCAGGATTCTGGAAGTGGATAATCGAACCATGACCACGTATTTCATTCTTCTGGGATTTCCAACTCGACCAGCTTTCCAGCTTCTCCTGTTCTCTGTCTTCCTGGCAGCCTACCTGCTGACTCTGCTGGAGAACCTTCTTATCATCCTAGCCATTCGCAGTGATGGGCAGCTGCACAAGCCCATGTACTTCTTTCTGAGCCACCTCTCCTTCCTGGAGATGTGGTATGTCACAGTCATCAGTCCCAAGATGCTGGTGGACTTCCTCAGCCACGACAAGAGCATTTCCTTCAACGGCTGCATGACTCAGCTCTACTTCTTTGTGACCTTTGTCTGCACTGAGTACATACTCCTTGCTGTCATGGCCTTCGACCGCTACGTGGCCATTTGCAATCCCCTCCGTTACCCGGTCATAATGACCGACCAGCTTTGTGGTACACTGGCCGGAGGGTGCTGGCTGTGTGGACTCGTGACAGCCATGACTAAAATGGTTTTCATAGCCCGGCTCCACTACTGTGGCACACCTCAGATCAATCACTACTTTTGTGATATCTCTCCACTCCTCAATGTCTCCTGTGAGGACTCCTCCCAGGCTGAACTGGTGGACTTCTTCTTGGCACTCATGGTCATTGCGGTTCCCCTGGGTGTGGTTGTGGCATCTTATGCCACCATCCTCACTGCCATCCTCAAGATCCCTTCCGCTCAGGGTCGCCAAAAAGCCTTCTCCACCTGTGCCTCTCACCTGACCGTTGTTACTCTTTTCTACTCCACCACCCTGTTCACCTATGCCCGCCCCAAGCTCATGTATGCCTATAACTCCAACAAAGTGGTGTCTGTTCTCTACACGGTCATTGTCCCACTTTTAAACCCCATCATTTACTGTCTGAGGAACCGTGAAGTGAAGGCCGCGCTCAAAAAGACCGTACTTTGCAAAGGAAGTGGGCCAAAGGAAGAGGGAGATTGAAGTCCTTAAAAAAGTTATAGGCTACCTTTAGGCCTGAATAGGAAGAGGATTATAACACCTTTTCGGTCTCGCCTTTATTTATCCATCAACCTCCAGGACTCAAATACCACTCATATGTGTATATGTGTATATCATGTAGATATGAATATACAGTCCTAGAGGTATATACTCATATATACATACTTATGATAGGAGAACCATATTCCCGAGAAGTAGCCTCGATCACTCCAAGTCAAGAGACAAATTTCAGGTATTTAAAAAATCTGAAATATGGGCAGGGGGCTACAGTAGAAGAATGCATGGGATAAAAGGAGAGGGGAGGGAGGGAGACACTTTCTTCATACAACTTACCAAATAAATTCCAGACAGGATAAGCTAATATAAAGAATAAAACTATCTTTCTGTTTTTAGGTTAGGAAAAGACGACTCTCTTTGTCTTGGAGAAATAAAAAATAAAGATGAAATCACTTTAATTCCTCATTGTTAATTTTTGCAAATAATAAACAATAGATAAAAATCAGAATAACAGAGTAGACAATATTTTCAGCCCATATACACCACCCTTAAATATTAAAAGTCCTTTCAAATCAACCTCTAAAAATTGAACCCTGAGTAGGAAAATAGATTAAGAATACAAGTGTAAGAAAAATTAAGTGATGCTGTGGGTTGAGTTGTGTCCTACAAAAAGAGATATGTTCAAGTTTTAACCCTTAGTACCTAAAGACATGATCTAATTGGATGTAAGATTTTTGCAGTGATGCTCAAACTAAAATGAGCTCATTGAAGTGGGGCCTGACACAGAATGACTGGAGTCATCATAAAAAGGGGAAATCTGGACCCAGCACAAATGACCACAGAGGGAAGACACACAGGGAGATGACTACCAGGTGACTAGGTGAAACATCTGCAAGCCAGGGGATGAGCAGTATGTCTGGTAAACACCAGAAGACAGAGAGGCAAGAAAAGAGTCTCTCCGAGCCATGAGAGAGAACAGGTCCCACCAGCACAGTGGTTTCTGACTTCTACCTATCTCCAGAGCAGAGACGACAAATTTTTGTTATTCTAAACCACCCATGTTTTAGTGTTTTGTAACAACAGCCCTAGAAAACTAACATAGAAACCAACAAACTTTGGTAATATTTAATATCAAAAATAAAATATTGAACAATATTGAAATACCCCAATTTTTAATTGGTTATTTATATAAACATATTACCCATTGTGGATAATAGTATAAGCACATATTTTGAATTTATACTAGATTGTATAAATTAAGAGAATAATTGTAATCCCCAGGGCAACCATTATGAGAATGACTACTTATAATTAGACAAATTATTTCAAACTCTCTTAAACTTAAGTGGAAATATTCAGGCCCACTGGTTCTGTAATTTCAAATCTAGGTTCCATATTGGGGACATTGTTAGAGTCTGAAAACAAGTCTGGATGGCGCCTGGCATTTTGCCAGAGGGAGTGGTTTGTGAAGTAACGCCAGCAAGCCATTTAGTGTGGAGATTCCTTATTGGTTGACTGCTGTATCGAGTTTATGTTAATTAGATAAGCTGTGTGGAATGTATAAATACCTATGTTGTCCTTCAATAAACGGCTCCCACTCCTGCTGTATCAATCTACACAAGTTGCTCATCACTCCCCGGCTATTTTGCTGCAGCTGGACTGCGGCAGGACATAATTTAGGAAAAATATATAGATGAAAATATTAAATTCAGCATTTTTAATAAAATATTAAAACCATGTAAAAATCCCTAAACAGAAATATTTAGGCTAATTGTCATTTATCTATGAGAAAATATTATGCAGATATTAGAAGTCACATTTCCAAAGAAAAAATGGCATTCAAGAATTATAATATTAAATGAAAAAGGAGAATATCAAATAATATGGTATAAACTTTAATTTTATAAGAAATTAGGAAATTGATAAAGAATTGATGGGTATACAGGTAGATTTGTATGTGTGTATATGAAAAAAATTCCTGAAAAAATTTAAATCTATATTAAAGTTTTTTTTCCCTCAACTTTATGGTTTATTTTAAAATTACCTATACTTCCTCAAAGTTCTATAATAATAACATATTAGTTTTATAATTATTATGCCACATAACATATTAACTTACATAGGGAAAAAATCTTTCCTGGTGTTGCTGTTCTCTTTGAATGCACTCTTATCATTTAAACAGCCTTAGGATTAAAGATTTAGTGGATTGTAATTCTTGATTATAATTAATAATATATTGAGGGGTATGGAAAAGTTCGCCATGCTTATCTCTTATCAAGATTTTAACTCAATTGAGAAATAAGAAAAATAATATGCAAAAGGAAATCTAAATATTGTGTTTTACTAATTATGAGTAGGTTGAAAGAAGTGGCTGGAAGTATAAAATAAGTAAGTATAAAATATTACTGAATCCTCTAACTATACAGACTTCTGCACTCAATCAACCAGAGCAGTCAGACACGTTCAGGTCTTTCACCATTTTTTTAATTTCCTATGACTAGTTGATTCCTAAGGAGAGGAAAAGATAATAAAAATATGTATGGGCCCATTTTTTAGAAGAGGCAAGAGGCCAGAGTATGGAAAATCTTGTTTTGTGCAAAGCAAAAAAATTGGAGAGAAATACTTTCTCTGTGCATAATACACAATAATATTTGCAGTGCAAAAAGAATGATTATAAAACCATGTCGATAACCTTATTACGAATGAAGATAAAACTTGTATGACAATAATAATATAGAGATGATATAAAAGAAATACAATAAGACAAAAGTTTTTATGTACTATTGAAATTAAATTGATATTATTCCAAATTAGATTGTATAAATTAGGAGACTAATTGTAATCCCCAGGGCAATCACTATGAGAAAAATTAAAAATATATGCAGTAAAAGAAATAATAAGAAATTAAAAGTGTGTACAATAAAATAACTTAATGCAGAAGGTAGTAATGTATGAATTGAAAAACAAAAAGTCATAAGACATAAAGAAGTATAAAGATGGCAAACATAATATATTAAATACTACAACATGAAGGTAAAAATTAACAGAATATACTTGATGTTATGTGTGCAGTCATCCTTATAATCCTATGGTGGTAACACCCCTTCCACAAGTGGTAAACAAGAATGATACAAACATCCAACTTTATGTTTCTGTAAAAGATGTATTTAGACACAAAGACATAAATCAAAAGTAAAAGAAGGGGGAAAGCCATGCTTTGTAAAATGGTAACCAAAAGAGCTGAATTTTTCTATATCAGTGTCAGACAAAATAGACTTTAAGATAAATATGGCTACTAGAGGTGAAATCAGATACCTTATAAAAGATACAGCTCATCAAGACTGAGCAATGTAAACATATTCACCAAACAACAGAGCCATAAAACATACGAGTCAAAAATTGATGAAACTGAAGAGAGAAATAAATAATTCAACAATAGTCAAAGGCGTCAATATCTCACTTTCAATAATTGATAGAAAAAGCAAAATGAAAGTCACGAAGAACACATAAAACTTAAACAATATTTTAAATAAATAAACAATATATATAGACTCCTCTGTCCAACAAGCAGAATACACATTTTTCTTAAATGTACATGAAACATTCTTAAAGATAGACTATTTATTAGTATATAAATTAAGCCTCAATAAATTAAAAAGGATAGAAATCATGCAAAGCATGCTCTCGGACACACACTAAAGTGAAATTATTAAGTATTATGAATTATTGTGGATTATGCACAGAGTGCCGTAATTGAATACAGAAATCAACCTATATACAACTAAATAACTAATGGATCAAAAAGGAAATCAAACAGAAAATTTAAAAATACTTGGATATGAGTGAAAATGAAAACAAAAATGCCACAATATATATCATGCGACTAATGCAGAGATTAGGGGCAAATTTGTGGTGGTAAAGATCCACATTTAAAAAGGAAAGAGATCTCTACTTACTCTTTTAACTTATGACATTACAAAAGAAGAACAAATTAAGCCCAAAGCAAGCAAAAGGAAGATAATAATAAACATCAGAGAGAAGACTAATGAAATAAAGAATAAAAAAGTAGAGAATATTAGCAAACGCAAAAGTTGATTCTTTGAGAGTATCTTCAAAATGTACAAATCTTTAGCAAGACTAAATAAGAAAAGGAAGAAAAGAAACTCAAATTGCTAAAATCAGAAATAAAAAGGAGACATTGCTCTTGATGTAGATGAATAAAAGGGGATTATAATGGAATATTATATATAATTTGTGTCAAAAACTGGATAACATAGATAAAATAGACAAATTCTTTAAAAGACAAACTATTGAAACTGACTCAATAAGGAATCTAAAATATAAATAAGCATACAACCAGAAAAATATTGAATTAATAACCAAGAAAACTCTACACAAATAAAAAGTCATGTATAGATGACCTCATGGGTAAATTTTACCAAGCATTTGAAGAAGAATAAGAATCAAACTTTAACAAATTTTCAAAGAACAAAAGAGAAGGGAGTACTGTCCAACTCATTCCATGAGACCAAAATACTCTACACTATGACGGTGCTGTGTAAATCACTTTTAATTCTAGTACCAAAGTCAAGACAGAAGCACTGAAAATAACTATAGCAAGAGTACATTGTTAATGGGGACACAATACAGAAAGATGTAGCTGTGACTGATTGCATAAAATGTGTAAAAGAAGTAATAATGTGTAGTTTTTGTATGTGTTTAAATTTAAGTCATCATTAAATTAGAATGTTGTAACTAAGAGATAGTTTATGTAGAAACCATGGTAATGACAAATAAAAATGACAAATAAAAAACCACTAGTATAATAACAAAAGACGAAGAAAAAGAATTGAAGAATACCCCCAACAAATCACAAATCACAAAGTCAACAAATCACAAAGGAATACTCAAGAATGGGGAAAAAAATTAAAAGGAACAAAGTAACTGTGGAATTGTAACTAAACAATTAAAAAGGCAGTAGTAAATCTTCACCTATCTCATTAAAATATAAGTGGATTAAATTCTTCAATCAAAAGGCACTGGGTAGATGCATGGTTAATTAAAAAAGAAATCTAATGGTTTGCTGACTATAAGAGACTTAATTTAGCCTGAAGGACATACACACACTGAAACTGAAGAGATGGGTTAGATAGTCCATGCAAATACAGCAAAAAGCAGTAGAGCTAGCTATACTTGAAAACATAAGATTTTATTAAAAAACTGTCACAAGCGACAAAAAAGGTCATTATATAATAATAAAGTTCTCAAATCATCTTGTACACATAATGATGATAACTAATCATATATATATGATTATATATAATATATATTTTATTTTATATATATATATATATATATATATATATATATATATATTGAACATTGGAACACCTTAACATATAAAGCAAGTAGCTCGAGAACCAAAGGGAGAAATGGAATACAGTAATGGTAGGGGACTTCCATATCCTACTTTCAACAATTGATAGATCATCCAAAGAGAAAATCAATGAGAAAATAGTAGACTAGAATAATGATGTTTGCCAAATGGACCTAACAAACATATACAGAACAATTTATCCTGTTTGATCTCCAGGCTTAGGAAATTAACCCTGGGATCCTGGTTGCATGGGATTGAAGCTATGTCACATGGCTCCTTTTGGGTCTGCAATTGGGTCTGTGTTCCGCAGACGTGTTATGGGGGCCTCTAGTGGGTGTCAATTCAATGTGCTCCCTCAGCTGATTTGTCCACCTTCAGGATCTCAGAACCACAGCTTGGTGCTGGAATGAGAGTCTGCCTCCGGGTCCATACGTTAAAGTCTCTTACCAGGTTGATATATCAAAATAGCTTCTTCCTGGTCTCTGGGAAGACTACTTATGGGTCATTGAATTTCTTTGCTGGTAGTACTGGCCCTGGCCCACGGCTGAAAGGGTCTGAATATAAGTCATAAGACTACAGCAATACCAAGGTCTATACCCTGCCTCAGAGGTCAGGGGTTGACGTGTCTCCCCATGGGTTTCTTGGCAAGAAGAACTGTTTTCAGATCATACTTGAGAGGACTTGAGCCAAATTGCAGAGCCACGTCAGGATCTGCTGTGAGACGGAGGGCTGAAGGTCCGCCTCTGGAGGTCCAAGCACACAGTCCTAGAGTGGGCAAGGTGGCTGTCAGACTGTAGCTAAGAGAGTCTGGAGCTGAGGGTCAGGATTGTTTCAGAGTCTCAAGGTGGGGACATCTTTGCCAGGCTTTTCCCCAGAAGCATTACTATTATGTGGCTTCTCTGGAGTCCACTGTCAGACAGTTTTGGTGATAGTTTAAAAGAAACACTGGGTCATTGTCAAGTCCAGAACTTGATCTGGGGCTATTGTTGGCAAACATGCTTCTGAATTGGGTCTTATTCCCAAAATGTCCCTTCTAGGTCTTGGTCTCCAGTGGGATTTCAGAGATTACTACTTGAATTCCAAGACTCCTGAGAAGGTGTTTCTGTCCATCAATGTCTCTTTTTGCCCCCCATCATTTTTAACACTTTCTTCTTATCACTGATTACCAACAATTGGATTTATATGTACTTTGTTGTGATTTCAGTTTTTATTTTGCTTGAGTTATGTTGAGATTCTTGGATCTATGGGTTTATAACATTACCCTGAATTGGAAACGTCTTAATCACTATTTCCTTAATTAATTAATTAATTTTTTACTTCACTCTTTCTTGTCTTCTCTCCTGGGACTTTTATTACATGCAAGTTTGACAAGTTCCTACAATCAGTCCTCTTTTTTGGTTTTCCCCTGCTTTCTTTCCGTAGGTGCTATCTTGTGGGTAATTTCTATTGCTAGGTGCTTAAGTTAATGGAACTTTTCTTCTGAATTATCTGCTGTCAGTGCTATCTAGTGTTTTTTTCAGTTCAGACAGTATATTATTTTTCATTTCCATACGTAATACTTGGTGGCTATGGGGAACATGAACTCTTTCTTGTATGAGTTCTAGGGGTCGGTTGATCTATTTCCTCCAGCAGTTCTTTCCCTGTCTTCTGACAGATGTGCAGATTAGTACTCTTTCAAAGACTTGAGGGTATCTTGTTGCAGATATTTAGAGTTTCCTCTGTTTATGCTAATCCCATCTCTTTAGTCTTCTATCTTGAAAACAACCCTTTGCCTTCTCTATAAACAAAAACAAACAAACAAACCCTAAATGCCCAATTTTAATCCCTTTAAAATTTTAACTTATTTTTGTTTCCCTTATGTTCAGACAGTGATGTCTATTATTGATGTTTTGTGAAATTATATTCATACCAAGGTATAACTCCCGGAGGAACTCAGGATCTGAGAAATAGCACCCCGTGTATTTTCCTGTCTACTTCATTTTCCTTAGAACAGATTTTAGTTAAAGTGAAGAGGAAGAGGAAGTCTTAACCAATGAAACATACAACGTAAGCATTAAGAATAGTTAATAAATGGTCTAATTACTGAGGGTATTGCTACCACAATGTAGATTGTAAGAGGAATGTGGTAGGAGGCATGAGATACCTGACAGAGAAAAAAAATAGAATTTGTCTCTGTGACAACAAAAGGGACTTTTCTAATCACCTCAAGAGATTTTTTTCAATTCCATTTCATGGGAATGTTTCCTACCTTCCCACTCTTTCTACCTCTCTGATTGTCATAAAATTGCTTAGGTACTCTTGCAGTACAAGGAATTTGCATGGCATCACACATTAATCTGTTCTACTTTATCCACCAAGCTTATAATCTCCATAAAAATGTGCTTTTGGGGTTGGAGGAGTGGGGAATGAAACCCAAGGAGCTTTATCACTGAGCTACCTCCCTAGCCCTGTTTATATTTTATTTTATTTTTATTTTGAGACAGGATCTTGCTAAGTTGCCCTGTCTGGCCTCAAACTTTTTATCCTCCTGCCTCAGCCTCCTGAGTTGCTGGGATTTCAGGTGTACACCACTGTGTCCAGTCCCACGAATGTGGTTTTAAAAGGGGTTACCTGCTGCTTTATGTAACTGAATGAAGAAAATATTTCCTATGCTTCCCATGATGCAACGGAGCAGAAGTTCAGCATAAAGTCTTCCCAAATGGAGCTTCTAGAGATTCACTTACAGGTGACTTTATTTTTTTAACTAAAACAAAGATAAGAAACATCTGACCTTCTTACCATCACTTTCACATCAGTCGGTATTTAATCACAACGCTCTTTGCCATTGAGTGTAAATAAGTATTGGAATTCATGTGGCCACTGTGAGCTGTGCTTTCATGCAATAGAATACTGTTTGCTATTCAAACCTAGAAGAAGTGTCAGAAAGGAGCCATAAGAAAAACTATCAGCAAATTGGACATTATACATGGGAAGAAAAACCCTGGATATTCTAAAATTATAGGCCTCATATCAAAGGAAGAAGTTTAAGGGAACAAATGCCAAATCCAAAAATATTTGGATAAACAATAAAATTAAGCTAAACAAAGAACAATGTTTCATAATTATAGGATTGAAGATATATAACATTAAACTTCTAGTCTAAGCAATCACGTGTGGGTAGATCTGATAGAGAGGTGATGAAACTTAGGTTGAATTGAGATAAAATTGATTCCAGATCAAGGAAGGTAATCATTCCAAGTCACCTAGTGACACATTTTAAGAATGCTCTTAAACAAAATGGAAAGTATCTAGTGAAGAAACCAGATAAAAATTAGAGTTCTGTGAACTTTAATTCATCCTTAGGTTAACAACAAAAAACATACCCCCCCCAAAAAAAACTCTTTAGCTATATTAAACATTATAATGGACACACTTATTATCAATTTTCAAATATTTTAATTTTTTTGTGTGTAAGTGAAATATTAGGTACATCTTTACATTTTTATAGACCATAGGAATAAAAGAAGGAAGGCATATAAAAGTAGAACTTTACATCATTTAGAGATATTTAATAGGTCTCCCTATTTAGCAATGAACCAAGATTGCATTGCTTCAGGTGAAAATCCTACAAGAACAGAACAGTGATAATGATACCTTTGGTCCTTTCCAAAATAGCTCAAAGTTAATGAATACTTTTCTATTATATGGATCATTTTGTGAAGGGCCCTACTGAAATCTTTTTAACCTGTGTAGAAATAGTTGGATCTTCTATACAAACTGCCCTTAACATTTTACTTATCCTTTAATAAACAGGCTAAAATCACCCCCTAAGTGTCCTGAGAAAGCAAAATACTTATTGGTGTAAGTTTGAAAAGTGTTTGAAGTTTGGAACTGATTTTCAAGAAACCCAAGTTTAATCTGTACCCCACAAAGTCTATCAAAATAACGCCATGGGGAGCTTGCATTATGAGGTGAGTAAAGTGCTAAATAAATGGAAGAGATCGTCAGCATTGTAATTATTTCTGTATCCTCAGAAAGGATGTTTCCCTAGGTGTGAGAAATATTCTCATTACAGAGCTTTAGGATAAAATCTTACTCTGCCAAGCACTTTCCGAATGGCCACCTGCACATCCTTATTCCTAAAGCTATATACCATGGGGTTTAACAATGGAGTCACAACTGTGTAGGTCACTGTCACTAGCCTGTCTTTGCTAGATGAGTACTTAGCTGATGGTCGTAGATACACAAAGGAGGCACAACCATAGTGGACAATGACCACTGTGAGATGGGAAGCGCAGGTGGAGAAGGCTTTCCGCTTGCCCTCAGCTGATGGGATCCTCAGGATGGTGCGAACAATGAAGCCGTAGGAGATGCAGATGAAAGTCAGGGGGACCATAAGAGCTAGAACTCCCCCAATGAAGATTAATAGCTCATTGATGGAGGTGTCAGTGCAGGCAAGCCGGATAACCGGTGAGATGTCGCAGACGTAGTGGTTGATTTTGTTTGGGCCACAGAAAGGGAGTTCAAAGACTAGGAGGGAGCCCACCAGTGAGAACAGAAAACCAGCCCCAGCACAAGCTGCTGCCAGTAGTCCACACACCTGCCAGCGCATAAGGACGGGGTATCGAAGCAGATGGCAGATGGCAACATAGCGATCATAACCCATCACCCCCAGGAGCATGCAATTAGTGACGGCAAAACCAAGGAAGAAGAACATCTGAATGGCACAGTTGGTAAATGAGATCGTCCTAAGCAGAGACAGCAGATTTATGAGCATCTTGGGCAGAATGACTAAGGTGTAGCATGTCTCGGAGACGGAGAGGACCCCCAGGAAGAAGTACATAGGTATGTGGAGACTGCGATCTTGTCGGATGACAGTAACAATAGTGATGTTTCCACTTAGAATAAGCATGTAAAGGCACAGGAAAGGAGCGAAGAGGATAAGTTGGATTTTTCCAAGACTGGAGAATCCCAACAACAGGAACTCTGTGACAGAGGAGAAATTAGCTTGGTTGACATGGTTCCAGAGATTAACCTACAGAGAGCAGAAATAGAAGAAGAGATTGTGTACCTTCAAATGTACAGTTAGTTTCACTGTAAGTTGAATAACAATAAATAAATCAGAGAAAGTATAAGGACCTGTGCTAAAAAGAAATACTATGTTGATCACATCACTTGGTAGTATTCTTTCAAAACACTGTGATTACATCTGTCTTCAGTGACATTTCTGCATCTTTTAATGTGTGTAAGTTTAGTTGGTTCTTTCTCATACAGCCAATTCAAATAATAAGGAATCAAAATAGAAATACTCTGTATAATGACCCTGGCTTTGCCATTTACTATCTGTGTAATCCTCTGTGTCCCAGATTCCTCATCTATAATGTGGAAATGTTAATTGTAGCTCTCCTAGGATTTTCACAAACATTCAATCACTTAATGGAATATGTGCATCTTCTAAGCTCTTAATAATTGTCAGTTTCTGCTGTGTATGTTACTTAACTTTAATGAAGTGACTACTAGTTTTCTTGTTTCTTGTTTCCTGTAAATGTATATTTACCCAGAGGTTTTAATTTGTATTTTTAAACCCTATTACTTTATTTTAACCAAACGAGTGGACCAACATCTAAACCCAATTCCTATTGGGGTACATTTTTAGTGATAATAATATTAGACCGATTGCACTTTATCCTTTCCTTTAATGACACAACCTACTTGATTGACCCTCTTGATAGAAGAGAGTTAAAAGGACCTTGGCATAGGAATGCTTTTTTGTCATATTTAAATCGTTCTAGGGAAACATGAAGTTCTCATGGCTACTTGGTCCGACACAGTGTGTCATTCCATTAAGATGGACTTGACTTAAAGTTCTGATGGAATTATAGCTTTAAATTCAAAAAGGAGTAAGTCCAAGCTATCAGACCTCTCCTCAATGTGAGCCACTATATCTCCTCACCTTTCCCTGGAGTTCCAACACAACTCACAGTTGCATTTACCACACCTGACCTTGAAGGGTTTCCAGCTTGTCCAATTTCACCTTGTTAAAGGGTGGGCAAATTCTTTCCCCTTTGATTAAACAACAACAACAACAACAAAGGTTTTTGTTTGTTTGTTTTGTTTTTGGTACAGGGGTTTGAACCCAGGGGCACTCTACCACAGACCTATATCACCAATCTTTTATTTTTTATTTTGAGACTGGGTCTCACTAACTTGTTCATGTTGGCCTCCAACTTGGGATCCTCCTGTCTTAGCATCTGGAGTTGCAGGGATTGCAGGTGGGCACAATCATGAAGGGCTTAACTAAAATCAAATTTGAATTTGATAAATCAATAAGAAGTCTTGAATAAAATGAAAGCACAGAAGTGAATTACAAGATGAAAACAATTTTACCAATGTAGCTCAACTTAGGAGACCAACCGGCAATTGATCCTATGTATTTGAGGTATAATTCTTTCACTCACTACCATTTCTGAGTGCTTTCACTTAAGTCTTTCTCACTGATAAGAGAGGGTTTGGAACAGAAATATCATTTCTGCTTTTCTATTCAAATGAATCATAGTGACGGGTAGACTAATATGTAAAATCATGTTCCCTGAATAAAGTCACTACTTTCATTAATTTATTCATTTTATACTGTGTTCATTTAATTATTCTGCTCATTAAATTAAATTAATGAGTGAACACATTTAATAAGCATTTATTGTCTATAGTACACAAATCTTTTAAACTACACAGCATCTTTGGCAAGAATGATGCTAAGTCACCTTATCTTCTTCACAAACTCTTTTCTTCTTTTCCCAAATGTGCCAATTTTTTTAAAATGGAGGTTTTTCTGCAGCAAGATTATGTGTTTTAATCTAACAGCATCACTCCTCTGTGATTTCACTCATCATTTTTCTTACACCTGAAAAACTTTCATTTACTTTGAATCCATTCCTGATCACCCAGCTGAAAATTGCAACAACTGGCTACTCTGGTCTCCAAAGATAAGAGTGATATAAGCTTATCTTTCTTTTAAACTTTCTTTTAACAAAGAAAGTTTAAAAGAAAGATATTGTATTCTAGACTGTATCATGAAGCATAGTTGTCTCTACTTTTTTATGTACCAGAATGTAAATGACTTGGCAGTAAGTTTATATCCCCAGAACAATGGAAAAACAAATTGCCACATAAAAGCTATTTGTTTAATCAATTATTAACTATTTGATGAATATTCCATTACATATTAAGTCTTTTAGAAAGGGCATCTGTAAAAGGTATCCTTCAAGCTCATGAAAGAGATGGTAGTATTTTTAATCTTGGAAGGAGATATATGAGACCAGAGATCCAGTCTGCAGCCTATTAGATCTAATGTATGAGATCCCATCTGTAGACTATTAGATCACATTGCATAGCTATAATTGTACCAGCGAATCATAATCTGTCACACAGTCAATGATTTGTAAACAGCTTGATCCGGTGCTCATGAATTCCCCTACCATTGCTTTTTTCAATTACCTTTGAAAAAATTACCTTTGTTCCCAATACTTTATACATAAAATAATGAATAACAATACTAACACCACTGGATTCATCCTTGAGGAATGCAATTTATTTACCTCCTCAGCTCCCATTTCTGAGATTTATGCAGTAGATTATTGTCCACAGAATTTTAGAATAGTGAGATTCAAGGAAAGCAGAAGGTCTGTAAAGAAAGGCAGCTCCATTAGACATTCATTTGCTAATGAGATTTTTCTAATATTCCTTTGTCAAAAAATACTATTTTCAAGTGATGTTTAAGAATGGAAGATGAATGTCCTAAGCCCATTTTTAACAGAGAGCTATGGTCTTTTCTTTTTCTTATCCAGGGAAGATTTCCTAAAGGATTCAGGGATGGTTGATATAGAGGGAGTCAGGACTGTGGTCTCTGGAAAGCTTATTTTGTGGAATTTGGTCGAATTGGTGATGCTCTATTTTATATCCCTCCTAAGCCCCACATTGTATGTATTTTCTATGTTTCTTAACTGGTAAAATCCAATTAAGTCCAGTAGTATCACAACCATTTCTATTTCTAAAAGACTGTATTCCTCTCTTTTCTACCACTGACATCTCCATGCCCCAACCTGTATTCCTACCTCCTCTGCTGAGAATTCTGAGAATTATCCCCCAAAGCATCATGGAAAAATTTCTTCTTTTGTCTCTTATTAGTTATGGCCTCAATATGCTGTTAGATATTTATACTTTTTTAAAACTCCAGGGAGCCATTATTGCAACATTATTTTTGGAACAGTTCCATCTTTCTCACAATAAGCAAAAAAGGATGCAGAAAACATCAAGGATTCAAATCTCACAGGTCCAATAGGGGAAAAAGGAACAGGGGGAAAAAATTGGCATTGGCCATTAGTTGGTTGGTTTTCCAAATTTCTGGCTATCTCATTAGAAACTGAAGGCTGATGCAAACTAAGGAAAGAAAAGTGAATTTGGAAAATGCTGCATTACGAAGGAGGTAGCACAGGGCTGTCTTTTCTGAGGTCTCTCTTAAAAATATATTTTATATTCATATGTTTATTACATATGTGTTACAAACAAATCTGATTTTAGAATATTTTAAGACATGTCTCATTGTTGGAACCCTGGAACTACATCAGGTGTTCAGGGTTTTTTTTTTTTTTTGTATAAAATTCATATTTAGATAATTAAATCATTAGCCCTAACATGAGTATTCTTTTTTAAAATTTGTAATTACTAGTTATACATGACAGTAGAATGTATTTTGACATATTATACCTATATGGAGTATAACTTCCCATTCTTCTGGTTGTACATGATGTGGAGTTACATTGGTTGTATATTCATATATGCACATAGGATAGTAACGTCTCAGTCATTCTATCTTTCCTATTTCTATTCCCTTACCCTTCCCTTTATTTCTCAGGTCTTTCTTGCAAAGGTAAAACTTTTTTTTCTTCCTTTGACTTCACCAGGACAAATAAAGCCATGCTTTATCATTGCCAAAGAAGAAACAAGAGTTTTCCCTTTTAGTCTAGGTTTATTAGAAACCTGCAAATTCACTGCTGCACTAAGTTGAGGAGAATAGGATCACAGGAAGATGCACAGGGGAAAGAGTATTTTTCACTTTCAAAGCTAGAATAATGAAGAACAAACAGTAGAGTTTAGGTTTGGAGATTGCTCATGGAAGTTGTGGAGTATTTAGGTACAAGTCACAGAGGCGATACACTGCTTTTTCCTAACTTTCTAGAAATGGAAAGATTACCTTCCAAGACTCTGTCCCAAGAGGAGGGAATGGAGTAAAGGATCATGGATAAAATATCCTAGATAGCTTGGCTATTGTTTCCAATTATCCTTATTTTTTTCTGCAGGTCTCTGGTAGTCTGAGTCAAAATAGACGAGAGGGGCTGTGAAATCGGAGAAAGAAAAATTAGGTGCCTATTTACAGGTCTGTGCTAGTGTTTGCCTGCCCTGAGTTTGAAATTAGGTTAAAAGTTAAGCTGTCTATTGCTGGAGTCCTGCAACCGTTTTTAGACCTTCAAGTTCTTAGAAATTGTTACTCTTCCTCTGTAGAAGGATACAAAAGAAATCCACCTTCACTGCTCTGTCTTAAGATTTCATGAGTGAGTCACAAGAGGATGGTAGGGAGAACTAAAGGCCCATAGCCACAAACTCTTCCTCCACTTGACTCTATTTGCTATCTGTCAGTGGCTCTCAGCGGCTGCCCTCAGAGCAGCAGAAATTGCCCAAATGACACGATTCCTAACTCAGTCTTTTAAGTTAAATTAATCATTTCCCCCCCCCACTGGAGTACAAACTTGAGTTTCTAATAAACTAGGTATGAAATATTCCATCTCAAGTATTTCAATAGGGTTCATGTATGGAAATAAAGTATAATATTTATTTCTATATCCAGAGAAAGATATATACATTAAATTTTAGCTGAAAATGTCTAGCAATTTTTTTTTTAGATGTTATCCATTATCTCCATTGGCTTCAATCCCCAAGCCATCAATCAGTTCCATACTACTGTCAAAGTGACTTTTTTGCTTTTTCCACATAACCAGGAACTCCTCCCAAATATACCATATGAAAACTGTAAAGTCTAAGTTTCAGTTGTATTTTCTAGCAATCGCTACAGGAAATAAATTCTAATGTGACATAAATAAATTCTAACTGTGACTTATGATAAGTTACCATTTTTTTTGGATTCTAGGAGATAAATGCTCTCAAGAATCTTTATTCCATTGCTTCTCTTTCTCTACCCTAAAGAGTGAAGAAGAGAAAAAAAAATCAGAAATATTGCATTGTATTGAAGACAAAAGAAAAAAAAACAACAGGTGGATGAAAAGATGGTGTATTTCAAAGGGAGAGTTAAAATACTTTTAAATATAAAAATCTTAAAGAAGAAAAAACAATCTCTAATAAGTGATACTAAAAAATATTCTTACACTAAAAATAAATGTATTTGATATAGTAAAAGCAATTGATACTTGGGCATCGATATTACTGTGATGATTAATTTTATGTGTCAATTTGCCTGAACCACAGAGGGCACAGTCACTTGATTAAACCACTCTGTGTTTGTATTAACAATTAGCATTTAAATTCACACACTGAGAAAAAGAGATTGCCTCCCCACTGTAGGTGGGCCTTAACCAATCTGTTGAAAGCTTTTGTAAACAAAAGATCCCTCTTAGGATTCCCTCTACTGCCTGTGTGAGGTGTGATTTTGGGCTCCTATTTTTTTGAACTGAGCCTCAGACTTGAATTTAAACTACATGCTTTCCAGTCTCTTCAGCTTATTGACTGCAGACGGAACTTCTCAGTCCCCATAATTATATGGGCCAATTCTTCATAATCTCTCTCTCCTCTCTCAGTATATATGTATGTATGTATGTGTGTGTGTGTGTGTGTGTGTGTGAGAGAGAGAGAGAGTGTGTGTGTGTAGTACCTTTGATTTTTCACATGAAAGTATTATACGACCTGGCACTCCCACAGGGAAAGGGAATGTATTTTCTTAGAAAACTTATAAGTTCAAGGCAGATATTTTTGGATATGTCTCCACTCAGGGACATTGTATCACTATGCTCAGTCTTGGTTCTTGGATCAACCTCTTAGTAACATCCTCATTTACTATTCGAAAATTGTTCTTCTTAACATGATCTCTGGTCTTATTTTCCTGAACTGATCTCTATTTCTCTCTCCAAAGGATGATCCTTCCCCTCCATGTTTTACTAAGTGTTTTAGCCCCATCTCTAGGATATTATCTGATATATATATATAATAGGGGACAAAATCAAGGTAATTTTTTTTTAATTTTGCCTCTACAGAGAAACAAAATAATAGAAACCTGAGCATTGACACTATATCATAGGAGTTACACAAAGGTATCTGGTGATATTAAGGTATGTTCAGTGTTTCCTTGATATAGATTGCAGTTATCGCTCATTCCTCAAATCAATAATTCCACCAACAGTCTCTTGACTCTTTCAGACTATCCAATAATTTGGAGGTAGGCTGAATTTAATTTTCTTTGTAAAATACTTACAAAATTACATTTCCTACAATAATTTCCAAATGAATCAATGATTAAGAAGGATTAGGAAAAATTTAAATAAAATAATATTTTGTTAATGTTATAAAGTTAAACCAAGGAAAACAGGAATTAAAGAAAAAAAGGAATAAATCTTAGCAGTTCCCTAGTGTACCAATAGTTTTGAAGATAATGACTACACACTGGAAAAGAACCACATTGTACAAGGCACTTGAAGGCCTTTGAGTTACTATAAAAACAGGCAGATTCTGGAATGTAGCCATGATAACATTTTTAATCTGAATGAAAGTCATAATGAATACTCTCTTTAAAAAGGTTAAAACATACAAAACCAGCAAATTTCAAATCAGGGAACAGAGTTCAAAGAAACCAGAGCTGGAGAAAATCCTGGAAATGAAAGATCTAGAGAGAGAAAGGGAACAGAGAGACAAAGTTCCAATTCTATTTATTAGTTTGGCCAAGTATCTGGCTGAACTGTGAACCACATGTGGGTAGAATATATACAAAGAAACCCAGAAGTATGAAATAGTTAAATAAACAAAAGAAATACCATCCAAGAAAACAAGATCTCAATTTGAATCTGACCAAGTTCCTTGCCTGTTAAAACTAAAAAAGACAAATAGTTGCCAAGTTAATATAACAGAATCTTTATATAACATTCACCAAGACCTGATAAAATCTCAAATTATTTCTTATAAGACTAACCATGACATATGGCCCATTCTAAATTAAAGTGATAACTCAATGTAGAGTAGTAGAACACGATTTTTAAAAAATAAGGATCACTGTGCCCACTAGTCCCCAGAGGTCCAAGGAGATCCCAGAGAGGAGGCCTTGATGAAGCAAAAGTGAAGTTCTTGATTTATGTGAGAGAAAAGAATTTCAGCACAGGCTGGTCAGAAACACAGACAAAAAGTTCTTTAGGAAAGCAAAGGCATATCTTGGGGAGAATGTGTGCTATCTCAAGAGTGAGATGCTATGGGGGTCAAGCAAGGGATACACTTCCAAGGGAAAATGTGGGCAATCTACAGAGGAAGAGGCGGCAAACCCCTAGGTGTGGAGTGCTGATATTTACAGAATAGCAGAGGCTGGCCTAGAGGTGGAGCCAGGGCAGATTTACACAATTTCACAGGAGTTTTCCCTGTGCCTGTGCATTACCCTTGTGTTAGTTTTCGCAGTCAAGGGCATGGGTCAAGGGTTTGGGCCTAGGGAGTGGGCTGGGTTGCTCAGGAGTTAGAAGTGTTTATGGGTGTTTTCTGCATTGCAACGACAATTGGGTGCTTCTCTGAATACTCAGTCTATCTTACTTTATCCTGTATCCCCAAATTCCTATCTCACAGTTATACAGAGAATGATGGGCTTACTAGCTGCACCAGCAAAAGAAAATTACTTTTCTTACACATTATTGCAATTCTAAGTTTTGTTTTCTTCTGAACTTTTAATAAAGGAATTTTTATCCCTACAAAAATCATAAATGATAATACTGTCAATAGAATTCTCTGCAGAAACCATGTAGCTGGAAGGAAGTAAGATGATATATTTTCAAGGTGCGAAAAGTAAAAGAAAAAAAAAGTCAACCCGAAAGATGGAAAACAAAAAGAACATCCTAAGTGATTTTGTTGAACTAAGTTTTTGGTGACTAAAAGCAGATCACTAGTTCCTGGGACTTGGGGTGGTAGAGGAGAATAATTGGGAATGAGCATGAGTGACAGAAATACTCTGAATCTTGATCATAGTTATGGTTACACGTATGCACATACTGTCGATATGATACCTCCAGTTACAGGTGACGAGTCCTGCTCCCTCAAATGTTGAAGTTTGAACATTAGAGAAGCATATGGAAGCAAGCATATAAAGCAGGGTTTATTTTAAAAGGGGTAACACAGACTTCCCCCCAGGAGGGAGAAGGGGGCCATGGCTAGTATCCTGGTATCCCCAGAAGCGAGGTCTTCTGTCCTAGGCGTCCTTGGTTCTCCTGCCCTCTTCCCCTATCTTTCTCCTTCCTGCATAAGCGACTAGGCCCGGGAATGCTCAGTGGGAGGGTCAAAAGGTGGGAAACTGGTGGGCTGAAGGGGGAAGGGCAGGATGGTGCAGCCCAGGACACGTATTAACCACCTTATAGCTCTATGTGGGGAGGGGCAATTCTGGGACAGGTTACCTTAGCAACAGGCTGGAGCAGGGGCAGGTTCTTGACAAGGGAGCAGGAAGGGCTCTGAAGGAATTAACATTTCAGTCCCTCAGAGGACAGTCTCCATCTTGCTAGGACTCACTCAAAATCGGCCTGACTGGATCTGACCTGACTCGGTTTACTTATCTATACTGACTGCCTGTCTAATTCTGGCTTCAAAAACATGTCAAATCATGTGCTTAAAATGGATTCCTTTTATTGCATGTGACTCATGTCTAAATACATCTGCTTAAAAGATGAAACAAGCAATCATACAGAAGGGCTAATGCTAAGGAATATCTCTTTAATCGTGGCTTAGGAAAATGTTTCTGAGGGAAGATAGATAATAGAGTTATACATAGATATGTGTGTGTGTGTATGTGTGTGTGTGTATATATATACAGATATATACATAGATATTGGTAGTTATGCATACATATATTTAAACATATACACATATATATTTATATATGTATTCTAAATAAAAGAAAATTATAAGTCAAATTTAATCAATATAAAAAAAAGTTCACTCATATTAAAGGATACTATTGATCCCAGCACTCAGGAGGCTAAGGCAAGTTGATAAGTTAATGAACAGCCTGGGAAACATAGAGAAACCCCATTTCCAAAAAAAAAAAAAAGAAAGAAAGAAAGAAAGAAAGACACTTGAGAAGACAGAACTATGAATACATGTACTTGGAGAGAATTTTGTTTGTTTATGAGCATTCAATTTATTAAATATAAATAACTAAATGCAATAATTTAAAAACGATTTATTAAAATGGGCAGAACCAAGACAATTTCCTAAGAAAACATAGGAAGAGCCAATAGGCAAATGAAAAACTTGTTCAACATAATTAGAAAAAAAGTGTAATACAAAATAAAACTAAATGAGTTACTACTACTATATACCCCTCTAAAATGACAATATGTTAAAAATACACAGCAAAACTACCAGTACTGAAAGTTTAAGAGTCTGTGAAACAACTTGTAGAAGTGACAAATTGCACCCATTCTGGAAAACACTTTGGGTCATAAGGTAGTTAGTTTATATAATACATAGCTACATTATGACCCACAGTGCTACTTCTAGACACATAACAGATAAGAATGAAAACAAATGTTTACAAAAGACTTGCTCAAAACATACTTCTAGCAAGTTTGTTCATAATAGCCATTAGGTAGCAACAAGCAAAATGCCCCTCAGCAGGTAAATGAATAAAGATAGTTTTGCATATTCATTCATGGCAATAGTATGCAGCAATGAGAAGAACAATCTACGCACTGTGAAATGGAGGATTTCTATTGGAATTATATTTTGTGAAGGAAGTTAGACACACCAGAACACATACTACGTTATTGCCTATGAATTTAGTTAAATGAATGGAAATTCAACTACATTGATAAAGATTAACACTGTGTTTTTCTAAGTAAGAAGTCAACTGGAAAGTATCATGAAATAATTTTTTGGAGGGTGTCAGAAATATTGCATTTCTTGATTGGTATTGTAGCTAAGTGGGTATATTTATTTGTGAAACTTCAAAAACTTATATTTAAAATAATTGAATTTTGTCATCATTTCTAGCGATTAGAGAAATGCAAATTAAAAGTACTCTAAGATTTCTTGTCACTCCAGTTAGAATGGCAGTTATCAAAAATACAAGCAATAGTAATTGTTGGCGAGGATGTGGGGAAAAAGGCACACTCAAACATTGTTGCTGGGACTGCAAATTGGTGCAACCACTATGGAAAACAGTATGGAGATTCCTTAGAAAACTTGGGATGGAACCACCATTTGACCCAGCTATCCCTCTCCTTAGTATATTACCCAAAGGACTTAAAAGCAGAATATTATAGTGACGCAGACACATCAATGTTTATAGCAGCTCAATTCACAATAGCTCAACTCTGGAACCAATCTAGATGTCCTTCAATAGATGAATGGATAAATAAAATGCAGCACATTTATATAATGGAATATTACTCAGCCTTAAAGAAGAATGAAATCATGATAGTTTCAGGTAAATGGATGGAACTAGAGAATATCATGCCAAGTGAAATAAGACAATCCCCCCAAACCAAAGGCCAAATGATTTCTCCCATAAGCGGATATTGATCTATAGTGTGTGTGGCAGGTGTGGGTGGGAAGTTGAAGGAACTTTGCATTGTGCAGAGGGGGGTTAGGAAAGGGATTGGGCTGTGGGAATGGGAAGGGCAGTAGAATGAGACAGACACTATTACCCTATATACATGTATGATTAAACTCCTGGAGTGACTCTGCACCACGTACAGCGGGAGGAATGAGAAGCTGTGCTCCGTTTGTGTACAATGTGTCAAAATACACTCTACTGTCATGTGTAACTAACTAGAACAAATTATAAAATTTAACGTAAGAAAATAAGATAAGGAGAGAAGTGAATGCAAAAGGCAAATTGTAAATCTCCCATGGCCATATTTAAAAAAAAATTCTGATCAAGAAACTGTACTCAAAACTCAAAATATAGTATTAAAGTTGAGAAAAGGAAAGACTATGTTTTGATGGTCTTAGTATGATGTGCACAGCCAGAACAAAGAAATCAACAGTCAGGGGTGATAACTTAAAAATTAGTTTGCAGAACCCTACACCACATACGACCACAAGAATGGAATCCTAATTACAATAACTTATACTTAATGTATGTATAGGATGACAAAATGCACTCTAATATCATGTATATCTAAAAAGAATTTAAAAAATTAGATATGCCAACATTCAAAATGAGCCAAGTTGAGAAGTTCCACTCCCAGGTCAACATTCCCAAAATAACACAAGAGGGAGCTCCATGGCTACGAATCTAGGTCTGTTTTCACAGACTGTCCTTCCCTTCTAACAGTAGAAAACCAATCTCATATAAGCATGCATTCTGAAAAAGATCACATACATGTCTTCATGAAGTTATTATAATATAATCAGTAGAATATTTCTAGAAAATCACTGTGTCAGTGTAGTGGAAACCTTGATGTACCCAGACACTCCTTTAGGCAAGGGGCCTTGTCACCCCTGTTTTTGGTAGTGTTTTCAGTAGGGAGACTTCCACATTTTACCAAATACATAGACACCTTGTCCAAAGTGAGCCCTTTTTTTCTGGAGAAAACTCTACCTACGCACAGACTAATGAGGTCCATAAAGCCTCAGCTATTCTTAAAGCATAACCTGGGCCTACTCTGAATGGTTATTCTAGCTACACAGTTCTCTGTTGGCTCAGCCAAGCCTGGCCCTAGAAGTGCATTGAATTTGACTTCTCCCTCTGTCAATATGCCCTGCTCCTGTGTGTTTATTAATAAACACCCTATTTGCCAAGTGTGCTTCCCACAGAATACAACCTGCAAGAGCCCAGAAGATATGAGAACAAAATAAAAGATGAACACTTTAAGCAAACATTTCAAAATGAGTTAAAATAAACTAAAGTGATAGAAACTATGAAATAATAGCAAAGATTGGAATTTAAAAGAATGATTAGAGAAAGAAATGTTTTAAAAGTGGGGGCTAGATCAGGAAGCAGAAATGAAAAGAAAATCATTTCATAAATAAAGTTCAAACTTGGAGGAGCAGAATACTGAATAAATTGACTAGATAAGCCAATCAGGAAAAAAAAGAGAGATATAAAGTGAAAAACAATTCTAAAAATAATAATAGAGAATGTTTTCTGTATGATTCTATTGTGATAATTTGTAATCATAAATGATGATTGGCATGATATCAGATGCCATGAAAGTTGTTTCTTTTGGGGAAGAGAGGGAGAAAAGGAAATGTTTGTAATGCTCTGCTTTTAGACCTATTCATTGTTCACTTTGTGATAATCCTCCCATGTGTCAATTATGATTTGTATGCTTTTCTGTGTGTTTGTGTTTTGATTAAAAAGGTATACATGAAATATTTTTATAGATTCAATATATTTTATATGAGGATAGTAATCATTTTATTTTCTACTCTGAATTTTCTGTATTTCTCCTGAGTTTATTTTTATTTCATGTTTATTCCTCTGTATTTCATGTTCAAGCCTTTTCCGAACGTCCAATAACAGGTGAATGTTTAAATATATTCAAGACCATGGCACATAAAAAGCTTGTTTGAAGTTCTTTGTACATGAGAAATGCCTGTGGAGAAGGGTTAGGCAAAACCATGCTATTTATCTCCCGGAGGAGGTAACCCTTAACCCCCATTGCTTCTCCAGAAAGAGGTGCTCCTGTATTCTGGCTGAGGGGTTTATTCCAGGCATCCACCTGTGGGTGGGAAAGAGGCTGGGGATGCTCCATGCTTTGAGAGCACACAAACAAATGCTTTGTTTGTGGTTGAAGTAGCATTGACTTCTTCCTTGGCTTTGAATGTAGGCTCTCACATGTGCCTCCATTCTGCCCTGTGTCTCTAACCCTAAACTCCTCTGGTTTATTGTCATACAACTAAACCTCTAGTTTTAACTGGGAATGAATGAGACATAGAACAATGCCACTCCAGGGGCACTGCGGTCTATTGTCAGTCTATGGGATTTCTATTATTGGCTTGAGATGAGATTGGTGTAGAAGTTGAATGTAAATGGGAGGCAACCTTTTTGGAGGTGAATATTACTGAGATACACAGGCACACAATCATCGGACAAATCTGTTGGAATAGAAGACACAATAGTTCAAGTTTTTCATTTTGCTGGTAATTTGTTTTCACTTTCACTTGTTTTTATAATCAACAGATAGCATTGTATGTATCATGTACAACAGAATATTTTGAAGTACATATGCAATAGGGAATGATTAAATCCAGCGTACACATGACCTCACATAGTCATCATTTTGTGGCAAGAGCACTTAATATCCACTCTTTGGTATTGAGCAATTTGTTTTGTTTGTTTTTGTTTTGTAATATTTTACCGAAGCATTGTTTTTTGTAGGAAATGGGAAAAGAAAATCTGTTCCTTCACGGCAGTTGTGTGAGATGGATGCACGGATGAAGAAGCTGTGTTGCTTTATTCACATATTAAACCAATATTACTCTTCTCAGTGCCATCTGGGTGGCTCCGTTGTAAAGATGTGCAGTGTGTTGTAAATTGGCCCACTTTTGTTTGGTGTCCCCCCCCCTTTTTAAAAAAATATTTTTTAGTAGTAGATGGACACAATATCTTTATTTATTTATCTTTTTATCTGTTGCTGAGGATCAAACCCAGGGCCTCTCCCATGCTAGGGGAGTGCTCTACCACTGAGCCACAATACCAGCCCCAGGGTCCCCTTTGTGCAGGTGCATTTTCAGATGTCTCTTTTCTGCTAAGAACCCTGCCAATCATCCTTTTTAAAATTTTTTAAAAATGTATAGTTGTTTATCTCCCATGTGCTATCTTCCCCTCTTGAACTTCTTGAATGCTTTCATGTGTTTCTCGTGCCCTTACTATCATGTGAGTGTGTTTATGGGTAGAACATAGATGTTAAATCACAAAAGTTCTAGTTAGCATTTTAAAAAGAAGATGCTATAATATATTCACAAGTTGGTGATGGTAGAAATATAATGAAAAAGCTAATGAGCACAAATGAAGGAAAATATTTTAATTCAGCACAATGAATCCCTGCATGTATTTTACATAATATGTGCCAAATAAATGATGTAATGAAACTAAAAGAATTTAATCAATAAAAACGAATCCATAACATAATTACATCCTTAGTACACATCCAAAAGTTTTAATCGAAGTGAAGTTTCTTTACAAGGCATAATTAAAAAAACAGCCAATAATAGAATTTGTTAAATTATAAAAATAGAACTATGTCAATCACATTGTCCCATTAACACACGACAAAACTGGAAATAAATAGCAGAAGTTACTTAAATACCAGCAAGAAAAATATTCATGATAAATTAACATTCCAGTCCTAGAAAGTATGGGAATCAAGAAGCCTACTGGGGAAAAAAAGTAATGGAGGTGACCACCACTGTACTTATAGAGACAGGTAGTACTGAGATACCTTATTAACTACTGAAGAATAAAAATAAATAAAATGACTTACCTACCAACTGAAGCAAAGGAGAAAAAAATAGGAATAGCGGTAGTAATATTTAAAACAAAAGAAACACAACTTGTGATTTGTATTTATATTTTACTTTGAAAACCTAAATACAATTAATTATTGGGGAGGATACAGTTTTACTACACCTGGAAAAAGAAGTCACACAGGACAAGTGTGTGTCAGTTGCATTCACTGTGTTTTAAAAAGAATATTGGTGAACGGCGGCCTATCCTGAAGACTGTACCCTAGCCGGTGAGCTGTCTGAAATTCAGGACTTGGGTAAAATAAATGGCCCAGATTGTCACCACAACTATCTCAAATAGCTGTAAACCTGGATTATTACTCACTCTATGATACAATACAGAATCTATGAAAGTCCCAGAGGCGAATATCAACTGAGTTGAGGGGAAATAAGAGAAGAGTACAGCAGCAATGGGCATTTTTGTGGAGTAGCTGATTCTCAGTCAGTGTTTCTGGTTTCCCTCGGAGATACTGATAAAGGGATTTCTACACAGGGGAGAGGTAGAAACAGACAAACATCCAAGTCTTTCCTTCTCTAGTGTTACCTAGTCCTATGATCTATTTGAGGCCTGGAAGCTCCCTTTCCTTAATGAATTCAGTGTGGCAGGCCATGCAGACATTTTCAGCCTGAGATGGGACAGGATGGTTGATCATTCTTATCCATTCACTTCTGTGTTACGGAGAGGCTCAAAGGCCTAGTCAGAACAGGCAGCCTGAACTGACTGTTCAAAGAATCTGAATGAAATAGAATCCTCATGGAAATGAGCAAAGCCTTTCATATGAGTCTGACAGTCTATGCAGTTTTCTGTTTTACATATGCTTTTACATCATCTATTAGACACAAACTCCTTGTGAAACAGAAAAGGAAAATTTGATTTTCCTATTTTCCATGTACTAATATTTAGATGCAGAAGAATCATAGATGAAATCATGACGGAACCAATGTTTGATTCTTAACTCATCCAATTACTGTAGGGTAATGTTGCTCTCTGCCACACAGTGCTACTAGCCAAAGGCACCTTCAGGTCTGGAAATCTCATTTTAAACTGGACATAAACTTAAACAAAGTCTAAAATTGGAGATTAAGATAAACAAGACAATTATAGGGCAAGAGATAATGATGGCTAAGACTTTTATGAAAGCTATAAATCTAAAGAAAAAAGAGAAAGAGAATGACAGGTATTCTTTATTGCTATATATGAAAAAGTATCTCCTTTTATCTTTACCCTAATGCTGAGAAGAAAAATTCCCTGATTTACATAGGAAAACACGAAGGCCCAAGATGTCAAAGAACTCATTCAATGCCATAGAGTTCAATGAGTAAACTAGATATTGTCATGACTTTAAAAATTAGTAACACACTTGACCCAAATGTGTGTGCACTGTTGAAAAGTGTTCCTATCATAGTTTCTTAAGAGAAAACCCAGTCTTTCCGATCACTTTCCGAATGGCTAGCTGCACGTCTTTGTTCCGGAGGCTGTATACCATGGGGTTCAACAGTGGGGTGATAATAGTATAAGTCACCGTCACCAGCCTGTCTTTGCCAGATGTATATTTGGATGAAGGTCTCAAATAGACGAAGGAGGCACAGCCGTAGTGAACAATGACCACAATGAGATGGGAAGCGCAGGTGGAGAAGGCTTTGCGCTTGCCCTCAGCCGATGGGATCCTCAGGATGGTGCGAACAATGAAGCCATAGGAGATGCAGATGGAGATCAAGGGTACGACCAGCACCAAGACCCCACAGATGAAGATGACCAGTTCATTGATGTAGGTGTCAGCACAGGCAAGACGGATGACCGGTGAAATATCACAAAAGTAGTGGTTGACCTTGTTGGAGCCACAGAAAGGGAGGATGAAAACCAAAGATGTTCCCACCAGAGATATCAGGAATCCACTAACAATGCAAGTTGCGGCCAGTTGTCCACATACCCTCCAGCTCATGAGAATGGGGTAGTGCAAAGGCTGGCAGATGGCAGCATAGCGATCATAACCCATCACTCCCAGGAGCAGACAGTTGGTGACAGCAAAACCCAGGAAGAAGAACATCTGGGTGGCACAACTCAGGAAGGAGATTGTCCTCAGCACAGACAGCAGGTTGATAAGCATCTTGGGCAGGATGACAATTGTATAGAAGATCTCAGAGGTAGAAAGGATGCCTAAAAAGAAATACATGGGTGTGTGGAGGCTGCGATCCAAGAAGATGACGGAAATGATGGTCATGTTTCCACTCAAGATGATCAGGTAGAGACAGAGAAAGACAACAAAGAGGACAAGCTGCAATTCCCCAAGGCTGGAGAAACCCAGCAGTAGGAACTCGGTGACAGAGGAGGAGTTATCCATGAAGAGTTGCTCCCATGGAATAAAACCAATATGATCAGGTCCAGAAACCTTTCAAATTGGGAATCAGAGAAATTTACCCTCAAAAAGTAGCTGTGCCAGTCTTGTTTGAATGAGAGACAAACAGATATGGGGGGACAGAAAAAATTGTCAACAAGGAATTATTCGAGAATATATATATTTTCTATTAAAAGAAAACCCAGCTTTTCCAATCAGTTTCCAATGGCTAGCTATACACACTTTGTTCCAGAGACTATATACCATGGGGTTCTACAGTGGGCAGTGGAGTGATAATAGTATAATGTGTGTTTATATATATAAACTATATATAGATAACGTGTGTGTGTGTGTGTGTGTGTGTGTGTAAATATAGGAGCCCAAGCTGTTACTCTTCTGCCAATGATTTTAGCCATAAATCTGGGGACACTGTTTATGTAAAATGTGTAGTCACTGGCTCAAATGAAACCAAGTCCCTTCCTTGGAAACTTATGAAATTTTCACTCAATTTTTTTAGTGAATTAATCCTCATAAAAGCCTTTATCTACATTATCATTTCAGAGGGTCAGACCTTTATCCTGATTTCCTGTACTTATGTCAATATACAATAGCACTGACATCGGAGGATTCACATTCCAATACACACACATCCCCTTTTAATGCATCCCTCACTTAGGGAAACATTCCATGGATCTACCTTTGTATTGTTTGTTTTTAAAAGAGGACAGTTCACATTCAGAAATAATTATCTACCCCATTTCTATGCAGTCATCCCCTTAAACTAATTTGGTTTTGAACTGCTGCTAGTTTATGATTGCTCTATAAACTCCTATAAGATACTAGGCCTGATTTCTCCTTACAAAAACACACTGCTAGAATAATTTAGTGCTTCATTAGCATTCACTGGTTGGCCATTTAGTTATACGGCTTACCTTTGATAAACCTGAGATGGAGGGCCACCAGATTGTCACACCCAGGACCTCTGTATAAGTATAAGATACTTCCCCTAACACCTCTAACCCAGTTATCATGGCTGGCATTAGCTTTTATAAATTTTAATCAAAATATTCTTTTCCTCTTTCACCTCCTGTCCAAGTGGGTCCTTAGAACCCATATCTCAATGAAATGTTTCAAAAATACTCCTAGTCACTCAAGCTGTACATTACTAAGAAATGTTAAACTCATTATTTTTTTTCAGCCCTCACATCCAATCTATTTTAAAAAAAAACTTCTAAAATCCATTTCTGTCTTTCCTTTTCTTTTTTTTTTTTTTTTAAAGAAATTAGCTCTTGCCTGAACTATTACAAGACCATTATGAATGGACTCCCTAGACTCTCTTGTCACTCTGAACCATTTCCTATAATACAGGAAGAATTCTGCTTACATAGGACAAATTGGATCATATTAACAAAACTAAATGAGCTTCATTATCTGTAAGATATCCTAGGTGTTTCATAGTCTTCCAAAATCTACCTTTCTACTTTCACATGCACTTTAAGAAAATTTTAACAACCAAGCCATTTTTTCACATTACTTCTAACATCTAGAATTATCCCATGCTTTATTTGTTGTTATTTTCATTCAATTTTGTAGACTTTCTTCAATTTTTAGTTAAAAAAGACTGTACTCATGGAATCTTTCCATACTTTACCTCTGTCTCTAGTTTTCCTTAATAATCATCACAGTTGGGGCTGGGGATATGGCTCAAGTAGTAGCGTGCTTGCTGGCATGTGTGAGGTGCTGGGTTTGATCCTCAGCACCACATAAAAATAAAATAAAGATATTGTGTCCACCTAAAGCTAAAAAATAAATATTTGAAAAAAAATAATCATCACAATTTTACTTGCTTTGCCATTACTATTCTGTCTTTAACTCTGAATTATTATTTGCCAGATACCCAAAACTGCATCTTCCACAAACACAATAGTCCCCAGGATATGATAAGTGTTTGGAAAGTTTTTGAAAAATTAGATGACCAATTTCTCACAATTATTTTAAACTCTCAGATACATGGCATTTGACTTGAGGAATTTCCCAAATTGTTTCCTTAATATAAATTTAGCATGCAATATTAACATTATGTCTTAATATTTTGGGATGAAAAATCTTTCTGACATCATTTTACAAATGAAGACGCAAAAGATCCCTTAAAACCTTCAGCTATCTCATTATCATTTTTGATTACCAAGGGGTCTTCTCCATTATCTCATTAAGCTTTTTTTTATGTGCATTTTAAAATACTTTACTTTCAAGTTTAAACACCTTTGCACATAAATAAACGGCCATTGTTTGTTCTTTTTTCTTAGCAACATTTAATAAAATTTGAAATTTGACTAGAACCAGGAGTTTAATTGCCTTGTTCTAAACTTTTAAATGAACAGGCATACACACCATGCATTTAACTGTTCTTCCTGAAAAATCACCTCTACCTTTCCATTTCTTGCTCTTCTTTTTGGTACCAGTACCTAGGGGGAAACAGAGCTAGCTTATTGGAAAGCAATAATTTTAAAATTTGACACACAAATGAATTACTCGACAATTGCTACTCTTTTCAATTAAGAAATTCAAAGTCCCTAAGTAAAATAAAATGTCACATTCCGTCAAGTCAGAGTTTTAATGCTCTGTGGCAAGGAGGTTTCTTCATTCTTGGAAACCTCCAAGAAATTTATGTGCAAGTTTCTAGGTGAAATTTGCCAAAATTTATATAGCAATAAATAAGGGCTCATGTACATCCCTGTTTTGATGTACATGAGCCCTTATTCATTTTCCAGGAAATCTCCGACTCACATAAGAACACTATTAATTCCACAGAAAAGTATCACCTGAGCCTTTTCTCCTTGGGTAGTTTAGTCTCAATGAATATTACCTGTGGTCTTTCCTGTTCACATTAGCCATGACCTCAATGCCTTGGTTGCTAAAGGAGATCCCCTCCTCCACAGGGGATTACCACACTATGCTCAATATTTATCCATAATTTCTCTAATTAGCAAGTAGAAACATAGATAATACACTGTACAAAATTAGCTGGCCAAAGAGAAGGGCCTTTCTAATACACCATGCAGATTTGTTGACTCCCTTTTAGAAATTCTCTGGGTGCTCATTAGAGAGTTGAAGTTTGCCAGGCACCATTGGTTAAAACAGACACAAGTGTAACTGTCCCCTTTGATTTTCCGTACCCAATGCCTCTATGTTTTCATTCTTATGTTAGAGGAAATGATCTTTATTAGATCATTTCATATGTCCACTTCCAAAATCTGGAAGAGAGGGAAAAAAATACAAAAACCAAAACCAGAGGACAGAATATTAGAATGGGAGAGTCACCATAAATCTTTCAGCACTTAGGAAACAAGTTCATTTGTGTCTGGCATATAGCATGAGTTTGGTAAATATGTGTTCAATAAATTTAAAAAAAAGAAATTTGAGGTTATGGAAGAAAATGTGATAGCATGCTGGTATAGATTTCAGCAACTCTCTGCATATTTTAGGTTGCACAGTTTTTCTTTATGACAGCGAGTCTAGACATTTGAGCTGAGCTAGAAATGGAGTGAATTCTAGACACTCATTGATGTCTCTCTCAGGGGCTCATGTACAATGTCAGAGATGTTGCAAGGATGGAAAAATTAGAATAAAGTCCAAGTTATTAATAAAGGAACTTTTGGCGACTCCCTTATTCTTTAGTTCTACCAGAAATTAAGATAATGGATAGATCTTTGGGAATACTTTACTGAGAAGATTCATCCTTGGGCTTTAACTTTCTCCAGGTACACAAATAATAGTCACACCTTTTTCCCACACTTTTGACTTGTAGAGGTGGTAAATATGCCCCATTCCCTTGAAACTAAGCCAGTTGGGTAACTACATTGATCAACAAATTTTAGCCAAAGTGATGCTATCAAACTTGATGCATAGATTTCGTCAGCTTCTATTTCCTGTTTCTTGGAGCATCCATTTGCTCCCTAGCTGCCATGTTGGAGGAAGTCCTGACAACCCTTTGAGAATCTCTGGTGTGAAGCCAAGGCTCTTGGCCAAAATCTCCAGCTAAGCATACAAATAATAATAACATGAACCAATCAGCCACATAAATAAGTAATCTTAGAAGTAGAACTTTTAGCCCAGTTTAACAATCTAAGCTGAACCTACGTAGAACAGACACAAACAGATACTCCACTGAGTTCCTGCCAACTTGCAGATTTATGTGCAAAATAAATAATTGTTGTTAATTTAAGCAGATAAGATTCCATGTAGTTTGTTATACAGCAATAAATGTTGGGACCAGAATTTGGCATTCAAAAGCATGGTGTGATTGTAATCAAAACTTAAAGCACTTTTTTTATTTTTTGGAACTAATGATATGGAAATCTACAAGGTTTTAAAGGAGTTTGTAGTGGAAAAAATGGAAGGTCCTTGAGGAAACAGTTTTAAAGGTTTAAAAATGAAAGAGTAAAATGTTGTTGGAGTTTGTTAAAAATGATTATTATCCATTGTTGGGAAGGAAGGCAGTAATCTCTAACTGTAGCCTGGAAAATAGTACTTTTAGTAAACTCAGATTTTCTTAGGGAAATTTCTCGTGAGACAATAGAAAAATGACACCAATGGTAAAAGGATATAAAGGGATGATTGAAAGAAGGTGTTTAAATTTTTGATAAGAGTTGAAAGAAACCATAAAGAGTCCAAAAGCTTCTGGGTTTAGAAATAGACGTGTTTCTCATACAAAAATCACCCTCAACAAAGACTCTTCAAGTATGAAATGGTTTCAAGAAAAAGATCAAATTCACAATACTGTCAGGAAACTCTTGCCTCTAAAATAAAGATCGCCAGAATCTGGTTATATGATACTTTGTCAGAAATTTAATGACTAGTAAGATTTCTAAGTATTTTAAAGGCATAAATCTTGGGTTAATTCATATGTCTTTTTTTTTAATTTTTTTTTATATTTATTTTTTAATTATCGGCGGACACAACATCTTTGTTTGTATGTGGTGCTGAGGATCGAACCCGGGCCGCACGCATGCCAGGCGAGCGCGCTACCGATAACTAATTCATATGTCTTTTAAAAAACAATTAAGGAAATTGTCACATCACAGGCTCACAATTGACCCACAATAAAGAAAAAATGTGGATGTGACTGCCATGTACTTCCTTCCTGCTTTTTCAAAAAGGAGTGTGTGTTGCACTTACCCTATGTTTTTCTCAATTATATTTTGGGGTGTCAGGAACAGCAAGTCAGTGGTTGTTTTCGTCAGCTTTTTTCACTGTTAAAAGACCTGACAGGAACAGTTTTAGGGGAGGAAAAGTTTATTTGAGGTCTCACAGTTTCAAAGGTTTCAGTACACAGACAGGCAGCTTCATTCTTCAGGGCTTGAGTTAAGGCTGAACATCGTGAAGGAAGAGTGTGGTATAAGGAAGCAGCTCACATGATGATCAGGAAGCAGAGAGATTCCACTAGCCAGATACAAAATACAAACCCCTGAGACACATCCCCAGGGACCCACCTCCTCCAGCCACAGCCTACACACCTTCAGGTGAATTAATCCCCTGACAGGACTGAGAATTAATTCACTGATTGGGCTAAGGATCTAATGCCCAATCATTCCTCCTCTAAACCTTTTAGCATTGTCTCACATATGAACTTTTGGGGTTATCTTACATCCAAACTCTTACAGTAGTGATATGCCTAAAAATACTAGAAGCTTCCACTTCTTGTATCTTGGAACATTTAATCTTTGAAGCCAGTCACTATGCTGTGAGAAATTCCAAGGAACTCCTTGGAAAGTAGTATGTGGAGAGGAATTGAAACTCACAGCATACAGCTTTATTCAATCTCCTAGCCGTAAGTGGTACCATCTTGCTAGCCATGTAAGTGAGCCAACTTGGAAATAGTTCCTAAAACTAGTCAAGAAGTTGACACAATATGGACCAGAGTTAAGCCATCCTCATAAGTACTCCCCAAATTTATAAGTACAAATAAATGATTATTATTATTTCAAATCACTGAGTTCTAGAGGACATAAGTACTATTGTACTTTCATGTGTTCTGTTTAGTGGGTAGAGGAGTCTCTCTTCATTTGAAGATTTTTATTAGTCATTGATTGCATACTGATCTCTCTCAGGGACACAGATGAAAATGGGATTAGGCAATGTATGAACAGGATAAAATACTTCTCACATTGCTAATAGTCTGGTAGAGGAGATGACATATGGACCTAATAACCTGATTAAGTCAGAGCTCAGTATGATGTCTAAGGAGGCTTAAATTACTATAGTATTTTTAATAAAAATCAGGAAATACATGTACTTCATGAAATTGATAAGAGGGAAGGGAATTTTATGGTAGACTAGGTTATACAGTGACTAACAGAAGATGATGGACCTTTCAAATGACAAACTCTGGTTCCTGGGCCAGCACAGGATCAGTCTTCATGAGGATCCTCCCTTACAAACCTCAGGGAAGGGTGTGATGTCCAGTGTGGAAACCTCAAGTATATTTTATACTATCTTTTTTCATACTTGAAGTGTGGCAGGGGCTGATGGGTCCTTCTATCACTGCTATCTATTTTCCTGAAGGAGTATTATCTTCTGAATTACTATTATAATTTATTTTTAAAGATAATTTGACTCTTCCATATTTCTATTGATAAAAAGAGACTCAGGAGATCCACATACCAAGAGGATTATAGAAAATTAGGATACATAAAAATCAGTAGAAAATTTAAAACCTTATAAATGACAGAATTCTGCAGGGAATTTTCTATATACTAGTATTGAACTCTAGTCTTAGCCACTTTTTATTAAAATCTGTCAAGGCATTGAATGTAAAGTCCATATCTGGAGACTCATAATTATCACAAGTTTCTGCAGTATAGAATTTAATTGTCCTAATTTCTACAATATTCTGTATTCAGAAACCTTAGTTTTTAAAATACACAGTAGCTCGTCCTAAGATTTTTTTAACGAATGTGAAATTAAATTGCACTATTCCAGTTAATTGTCTGCACTATCTTCACCAGGATAATTTCTGTTTAACGCATAGTGATGTTTCAGAAATTTAGTATTGAAGGGATAGTTAAATCCATTAAGGAGATCTAGACAATGGCAGCTGCGATGCCAGTTAATTTCTCTTGTCATCATAATCAATTATAAAATATATAAAATCTGTGACAGGGTATTAATAATCTGTCAAGCTGGTTAAAGAAAATGTTACAACCAAATTATAAATAAAAATGAAGATAAAAGAGTAAAAATAGAATTAAATGGTTTAGATAAGTTTGCCCTGAGAAAAGAATGCTTATGAACTGAATCCCTGAATGATTGTGGAGACTCTGTAAACTCTTTATATTATAATGAGTTTTCCCCCCTCTCTTTATGTGAATGAGGACAATTTTATGTGTGGGATACATAGTTTTCAACAGATTCTCAAATAATTGCAATATGTGATCTGGAATGGGTAAGGTGATTAACCTATAGCCATACCATTAACTAGGCCAACTATTTGACTCTTTTTACAGACAGTAGCTTTCTGAAATTAATATTTACCAATAAATACAATCGTGATAACTTATTCTATAGGAAAAACAGGTAAGAGTGTTACATATTTTAAAAAAAGGAGGTTTTTAAGTCTCAGTTTCAATGGAGATGCGAAAGTTGAGGGAAGAAAATGTTTGAATTACTTTATAAAAAATGTTGAGTTAAAAAAATGTCAAATATAGTCTTACAAGGACACTATCAGATTACTTAATGTTTTACCTATTCTCCCACTCCCCTGATGCAGCCAGAGTAGGGAATTACCGTGATATGTATTTCCTGGAGATTAAAAAATGAAACTGAGTCTACCTAAGAAACTTAAATATAGGAGTCTGTGTCTATTGGCCTGAAACGCCAACTCATAGAAAAAGATCTCTGTTCTTCTGCTTGCTATGGGTGTCAGAGATGCTCAGTTCTTAACTCTGGATCATTTTTGAGCAAACTAGCAGAAAAAAAAATCATTCTGGAATCAGTTAAAAAGTAATTTACCCACTAAATTCTCCAGAAGATATGTGACCCAGAAAGGTGGTGAGCTCTCTGAACTAAGAAGCAAATTCATAAACTTTCAGAAGAGGTGGTTTTAACTGTATCACAAGAAATGTGGTATAAGTTTCAAGGAGGAAACTATTCCAGAAACCATGAAACCATTCCACAAGAGGAAGACTCAGTGTGCAATCCAAAAGGCCCTGAAAGTACCTGAGGAGCTAAATGAGAAATTTCCTCCTGGCTCCTCTCCCTCCCCGGTGGAATTCTTGAGGAACCAGTCACTGCAATAAGAGCGAGAAGTGGTGGCTCTGTGTATGTGTGATCCTGGGGATGGAACACAGGGGTGCTATTGCTAAGGTGAGATTGCAATAAATCACCAACTCGATCTTAAAGCAGGAGACAGAAACTTTATTCACCAGTTGGTGGTCCAGACCCACCAGCTGGCGGGCCAAGAGGTCGGCTGCAAGTCTATACTCTTCAACCCCCTCCCTGGCTTTGAATACACCTTTTATAGTCCAAAACCATCTTAAAGCACAAGTGGCTATTGCTATGGGGATTCAAAACCATAAACAAAATCATGAGATCTAAAATCATAAGCAGAAAAGGAAGTGGGCCAAAACGTCCCTAGTTTAGTACAAGTTAAAGAATGTTCACCAACCTCTAGACAATCCATCTCTGACAGGGTACATTGTCCAAGAAAAAATGGGAACCAAAGAGAGAATACTTTTACATTGTGTAAGAATTGCCATTTTGTGTTGCCAAACATGCTATGCTAAGCAACTTGTGACCAGAACTTTTCACCAGAGGTGGGGCTTTCCATGGGAGAAGCATTTCTTGCATGATGTGGAATCTCAGGGCAAAATGGAGTCTGTTTGGTCATTGCCCATATAGCCTGGCCCATGACACTATACCTCTAAGCAACATCCCCAGCCCTTCTTCTTTATTTTGTTTTATCTCATTATTTTATTTTGAGACAGAGTCTTGATAAGTTCCTTGGTCTGGCCTCAAACTTGCAATTCTCCTGCCTCCACTTCCAGAGTCGCTGGGATTACAGGCATGTGCCACAATTTGCCAGCTTAGACTTTTAGTTATTACAGTGGACTGGGCATTTACATTTGAGAAGTTTTCTAACATTCCATCTGAGAACTTTAAAAATATTAGCCCACATATCGGATTTAAAGGGATGATGAGAAGCAAACCATCTTATGACATACATCTTAAAGAGTCTTATGACTTCAAGGACCCTGTTACAGGTAGAATATACATGTGATAAAGGAAAACGTCATTTATTAAGAAATCCAAAATATATTAATACTTTATTATTATATTATTATTATCTATGGCTTTAGAGACCCTTTCTGGCCCAGTGCTTTTCTGATAGCAAGTTGAACATCCTTGTTTCTGAGGCTGTATACCATGGGATTTAGTAATGGTGTGACAATGGTGTACGTCACTGTCACCAGCCTGTCCTTGTTGGACACATAGTCTGCTGTGGGCCTCAGGTAGATGAAGGAGGCACAGCCGTAATGAACAATAACGACGGTGAGATGGGAGGCACAGGTGGAGAAGGCTTTCCGTTTGCCCTCAGCTGAGGGAATCCTCATGATAGTCCTCAGAATGCAGAGATAAGAGACACAGATCAAGAAGAAGGGGACCACGAGTACAAGAACCCCACAGATGAATATGACAAACTCATGAACGTCGGTATTGGTGCAAGCCAGGCGAATGACTGGTGAGATGTCACAGAAGTAATGGTTGACTCTGTTGGCACTGCAGAAAGGGAGGTTGAAGACTAAATTGACCACCGTCAGTGAGGCCAAGAAGCCTCCAATCCCACAAGCGGCTGCCAGTTTCCCGCAGACCTGCCAACTCATAAGGATGGGGTAATGCAAAGGGTGACAGATGGCAGCGTAGCGATCATAACCCATCACGCCTAACAGCAAGCAGTTGGTAATAGCAAAACCGAGGAAGAAGAACATTTGAACGGCACAGCAGGTAAAGGAGATCGTCCGGGCCACAGAAAGGAGATTGATGAGCATTTTGGGTAAAATGACAAAGGTGTAGAAGGTCTCAGATGTGGACAGGATGCCGAGGAAGAAGTACATGGGCGTGTGGAGGCTTTGGTCCAAGCGGATGACACTGATAATGGTGGCGTTGCCACTAAGAATGACTAGATATAAAAAGAGAAAGACCACAAAGAGAGCAAGCTGAATGTCACCAAGGCTTGAAAAACCCAGCAGTAGGAACTCGGCGATCACAGTGAAGTTTTCAGCCACAACCTGCAGCGAAATGAGAAAGAATTAAGATCTATTCAGGAACCTCATGTAAAAATCTAGGGACTGGGTTACTATCAGCTGATTCCACCTGCAAACTTAATCCCTCCATTTAAAATAAAATAACTTATTCTTGGATTCTAGGGAATTGGTCATAGACATCTTTAAGGGTGCACAATTTTGCTAACAACTAGCAATAAACAATCCAAGTATAAAACGAAGAGAACAATTTTATTGATAATAACATAAAAAGTATTAAATTTAACAAAAGAAGTGCAAGACAGATACACAGAAATCTACCAAATATCGTTCCTCCTCTCACACTGTAATTTTATATTCTTTGACCAACACTGTTGAGGGAAATTAAAGGTGATTTAAGTAAACAAAAAAATAATAGAGGCAATTCCTACCCAATTAATGAATAGATTCAACATAATTCTTACCAAATCTGAGCAGGCTTTTCTTATAAAGATGACTATAAAATCAACATGGAAGAAACCAGAATAGTCAAAATATTGTCAATAAGGAAAGAAAAGATGAAAGATTTTATATTTTCAGATTTCCATACTTTCTCTAAAGATACAGTGATCAAGATGTTATGGTACTGGCATACAGTTACACATATAGGTCAATGGGCAGAATTGGGAGCCCAGAAATTAAACACTCCAAAAGTTACCAATGGGAAAGTGAAGAGGCACACCAGAGATGATAAGACTCGATTTCCAAAACATGTATCTAATAAGGGATTTGCATCTAATACACATATATAACTCTTATGATTAAGTAATAAGAATAATACCCAGATGAAAAATAACAGACATTTTTACCAAATGGTATCAATGGGTAGGAAATGAGCATTTGAAAAAGCACAAAATATCACCAGTCATTAGGGAAATACAAAGTAAAGGCACAATGGAAAACATGCACCAGAAGAACTGTGACTAAACAGATGAACAAGAAAAGGTGTTTTTGAGGATATAGCAAATAAATCTTCACTCATTGCTGGAGGAAAGGTAAAGTAACACAGTCACACTTAAGAAAAGTTTGGCACTTTGTTAAAATGGTAAAATAAATTATCACATGACCCATCAATTTATTTTTATTACATATTCACAAATTCTAGTTGTGTTGTGTGTATTTATGAGGTTCAAGATGATATTATTTTTAATACAATAGGGAATTACTAAATCAAGGTAGCTAATATGCATCATCTCAAATATTTAAAATTTTGTGATGATATCATTTGAAATGTATTTCCTTAGTAATTTTGAAATGTAGAGTACTCAATTATTAGCTATATTCACCATGCGGTAAAAGAAATCAAAACAAAAACTATCAATAAGAATCTATAAAGGAGAAGTGAAGACCCTCCAACCAAGCCATTTCTGTGAATGTTCATAGTAGCATAATATATAATAGTAAAAATGAAAGTATCCAGATGTCTGTCAACTTATTAATGAATACACAAAATTTAGTATAACCAAAAAAATGGATACTATTCAGCATTAAAAATAAATTAACTAGTGGAACATACCACAGCATAAATAATCTTTAAAAACATTAAGCTAAGTGAAGGTGCAAAATACCACATTGCAAATTCTATTGTATGAAATGTCCATAAAAGGATAATCTACACAATTGAGAGCAGAAAAATTATAACTTTGGACTTTAGGGATCAGGATTTAACTGCAAGCAGGCAGAAAGGGTTTTGGGGAATGATAAAATAATTTAAAACTGGATTGCAGTGATGATTACCCACCTCTATCAATTTGTAAAATCAAAATGGATTAGTTTTATGAGATATCATGCTATTTTTAAAGGATTATTTGGGGGGATTTTAAAGCTCATTTTGATTATCTAATTTTTGTATATGTGTCTGTTTTAAACTCTAGTTGGAGGTCTTTGGTACATTAGGATTCATTTAAAAGTCACCACAGTTGTCTTTCTTTAGGAATGTTTCTAGAAAAAAAATTACAGATCTTCAAAAATTATTTGTAAAAATAAATGTAAGTTTTTAATTATTTGCACGTTCAATCTGATAACATTTACCATGCTAGTGATGCCTGGATATTTATGTGCAGGATAACTATTTTCTGAAGTGTTCAAAATTGTTCTATCTCCTTTCTCCTTCACTTTCTTCACCTATCTGTCATTATCCACTTCTAACTATAGATGCTCTGGGACTTCACCTGCTAGAGCAAAACACGATCAATCTGTTCCAGAGTCACTGAATTCTGTTACACAGATTGAATCTGGGGAAACAAACAAACAAACAAACAAACATGGTAATTGGGTCAACAGGACATGAAAAAATCAATTCGAATTGAGGTTAGGGATTTGAACTGACATTTTCTGTAGAAAAAGGGAAGAGAAATAGAAACTAGTTTTAATTTTCTAGCATAAGAAAATAATGATTAATTAGTGAAGAATAATTTTAACCACAGAAAATTCCAATGAGTAAAATTAGCTTATATCAAATTTGCTCTGCTTATTGCACTAATCCTATTCAAGTTCTAACAAGTAGAAATCAACCATCACTTACAGTCCTTTTTAATTGGTTCTGTTTAGCTGTAAATGACAAAAGAATCCATTTGACATGATTATAAAAGCATGGAATATAACATGTTCTAATTCAGTCCCCAGTACCTCCAGTTCACTTCCCTTGCTCAGATCCTGACCTCTCCCTCTGCTCTACTGATCATTCTGCCACTTACCCACAGTTATTGTTAAAATTAATTTTATTCTAAAAAAATAAATAATGTTTTTTTATTTATATATGACAGCAGAATGCATTACAATTCTTATTACATATATAGAGGACAATTTTTCAAATCTCTCGTTGTATATAAAGTATATTCTCAACAATTTGTGTCTTCATACCTGTACTTTGGATAATATTGATCATCACATTCCACCATCATTAATTATCCCATACTCCCTCCCTTCCCCTCCCACCCCTCTTCCCTATCTAGAGTTCATCTATTCCTCCCGTACTCCCTCTCCCTATCCCACTATAAATCAGCCTCCTTATATCAAAGAAAACATTTGGCATTTGTTTGAGATTAGCTAACTTCACTTAGCTTTACCTGCAAATGCCATTATTTTATTCTCTTTTATTGCTGAGCAATATTCCATTGTGTATATATGCCACATTTTTTTAATTCATTCATCTATTGAAGGGCATCTAGGTTGGTTGATATTTGGCAATTTATAATTCAATCCAGGAGCATTAAGTGATCAACAACAACAAAAAAGACTAATAGTTAAAATTCACAATTAAATTGATAGGTACAACCATCATAAGAAAGATACCATACCAAATGTACAGAAGACACAGGTGTAGTAACTAATGGGTAATACCAATACCCCCCACTGTTAAAAAGAGAGCAAGAGAAAAAAAATAAGACAAAGTATTCAGAAAACCTGAACAGCAAAATCAGTAATGCATTTCTTACAAATATGTATTGAACTTTACTTAAAAAAAGGTATACACTCTGTTCACAAACAACATGGAATATTTGTGATTCTTGACCATTAACTCACAACAGAACCTTCAACCATGACACAAAAGCAGAAATGATACCAACAGTTTCCTAATTTTATACAGTAGACTAATACTGGGTAATAACATAAGAATGTTCTGCCATTAGAGAATTGTAAAATTGTTGGGTCAAAGAGGAGATAATAGGTAAAACAAAATGAGTTGTAGAAAATAATGTCAATTATACTCCATGATTTATAATATAGAGCTAAGTTTAAAGGAGTGATTAGAAGAAAATTTAAACCTTAATTTTTACATAAGCAAAAATTTTAGTGACAGTTTTCAAAATATATCATCTCAATGCCATTTAAACTGTTTCTTACATTCTATAGTAATTCACTCTTTTGGGGGGGCATGGGTACTGGGGATTGAACTCTAGGGCACAAGACCACTGAACTACATCCCCAGCCCTATTTTGAATTTTATTTAGAGACAGGGTCTCACTGAGTTGCTTAGCTTCTCGCTTTCGCTGAGGCTGGCTGTGAACTCACGATCCTCCTGCCTCAGCCTCCCAAGTTGCTGGGATTACAGGCACATGCCACCACCCTTGGCTCACTTTTAATAAACATAAAAAAAATCAAATGTTCAACTCACATAATGCTAAAAATTATTCCATATATTAATAACATACAAAAATGCAAAGGATTTGTAAAAAGTATCACTGAATAGAAAATCCAAAAATCTAAAGGTAAATGTGATGAAATATCATGAGTAGTAAATTAGCAACAATTTGACCATGTGAAATAGGACACTTATTTGCAACAAAAGGACAATCTGCAACCTTAGAAAGCAAACAACCAATGGAAAATTTCCAAAAATATTGCTATAATGTTAACAAGAAATATATTACAAACTGATGGAGAAGATAACTAAGAATCTAAAACTAAAACTAGATGTAAGCACACAGCCTATAAAATATGAACTAAAGGCCCCCAACATAAAAATTAATTTCACTTCATTTAAAATCAAATTGAAATCATGTACGCCCATCAAATTTCAGCAGTCGTGTGGGTTAAATAAAAAAAATAACTAATAAGATTATAAATTGGTTGTAAATTTATGCAATGAAATTCAGCAAGTTGGATGCAGTGGTCCACACCTGTAATCTAAGGTGCTTTGGAGGCTGAGGATAACCAGTTTAAGGTCATCCTGGGCAATTTAGCAAAGATCTGTCTCAATAAAATAAAATAAAATGGGCTGATGGTTTAGCTCAATGGTAGAACACTGCTGTATTCAACCCCTAATACCAAAAAAAGGGGGAAAGTGTCATCAAAATATACTGTACTCCTTGAGTATATTCACCCTGTTTGTTTATCCCAGGGATTTATTTCATTTTATAAAATTTACCATACTATAATGAATTTATATAAATGCTGTATTTATTGTAAGAAAACTTGCAAGTCATAACAGGATAAAAGTATTGTGTTTATACTGGATGAAGATTATGAAACCAGAGGCAGGTGACTTTTATTTGGGTCCTTATTCTTCTATTGGGTGACTGTGTGACCTGAGAGCAGTATTAACTTCTCTGATACAACTTTCCCATCTAGAAGGTGGGCTTTTGTGAGCATCAAATGCACAGGCAAAGTGCAGAGAACAGCACCAGCTAAGCAGGGACCGTTCTGTGATATAGTATGCTGGTATTTATTTAAAGAACATCTTTTGTGTTCGTGTATGCAGATTTGCACTTGGATGCTAGGTGGTGATTAAGAATTATTTATTACTTTGTCTTGCAAATGGAGCTCTGGATCTGGAATATACAAATCACTGGGTTGAACAACTGAGTCAGCCACATCATATCGGAGGATGAAATTTCTTTATCTCTTCTGGCTCCCTGATACTCATATCTAGTGTTTTTGTCATAAGGGATTCTTATCTACATTCAGAACTATAGAATCTGAACACAATCGGTGTTTCTGAAAAGAAAAAATAAATGTTTCATGACACTCTTTATTTACATTTTTTTTCTTTCCTCATTAATTCTCAAGGCTAAAGGGAGAAATTAGAAGAGAAAAATTAAGGCAGGAAGCTAGAGGTATGTTTTAAATGTCCTCCCTTGTTGACCTGGGAAGGGTGATTGGAGATTTTTATCCAGAGTTATTTGGGCAGCATAGATACAAGAAGGCATGGTGTTGTGGACAAGGAACAGCTGAGAATTGGTTTTGAAACACTTTAGCTGACGTGTGGCAGTCCTAGGAACATTCAAATGTGCATTTAACCAAGCACCTTCTTATTGAATTCTATAATGATCCATGAGAACTTTAGAAGGTTTCAAATTTCATAGCAAAAAAATGAAAAGAAAAAGTCATGCGTGGCAACCCACACTCTTCTCTTCTAGCTGCCAGACTGGATCACTACATTTTAATCCACAGAACTTCATGTAGTTCACTGAGGACTCAGGGAGCCATGTCATGACAGCAATGCCTCTGCCTGTGCTTGGGCAGTTTCTCTGATGGTTCAAATCATTTTCTCCCAAGATTCCTAAGAACTCTTTCAAGTTAACAAAGATGCACTGGGTACACATTAAGCTCTATCTGCTCCATTAGGTGTTTAGAACACGTCAAGCAACAAAACAGAAACTCTGCCTTGCCAAACACATCTTCTACAAACTCTCACATTTTACATTATTCAATAATCTTTTTTGCTCAGCGCTATTTGAACGCTTTTATAAAGCAAAAACTAGGTTGCTATTCATTTGACAAAAGTTTATGTGCAAGTGCCACGTATTCATATATATCTCACTAAGGCCAGCAGAATCAGAGTTTCTGGTAAATAACAAATGTTCAAGTCTATGTGCAAAAAAAAAAAAAAAAAAAGAAAGAAAGAAAAGAAAAAGAAAGAAAGAAATAAACTAATCAGTACAAGAGTAAATCATTGCACTGATATATAGGCATTTCTCATGTAGAGGGTAAGGATACTTCCAGTGATCAGGGAAGAAAGACAAAGATTTGTATTCTGAAGAAAGCACTACAGATGCAGAAGAAAGACATAAATTCACATTTTTATCTCAGCATTTTCATTTAATCTTCCTGAATCTTAATTTTCTATGCTAAAATTTGAAGGTATGTTGAAAATTAATGGACAGCATATGTAAAAAAAATTACTCCAGAATTATACATAAGAGGTCCTAATTAAATATTTTCTCCCTTCCTTCCTGGCAAAAGTTATAAAAAGGAACACACCTATGACCATCTTGAAGTATGTGTGATGTGTTTTCTTTATCCTAATCTGAAGACCTCTTTCTTGTCACTATCCAGCTATACTTCCTATAGCTGTCCTGCAATCCATCACTATTCTGTTTGTGGACTCTAATTTTAAGGTCTCTACAATTTTAGAACTGAACATAAGTTAAATGGCTTAGCTTGCTATCACCTTTCAGGTCGCATAAGTGCTTCCTTAAGATTTTGGATAATTTACTTTCTTTGAGCCACTTATGACATTTAAAAAAAAAACACTAAATATCAAAATGAAAGAGTTTCAGAATCCCCAAAACACGGTTCTGGAGAATGCAGTCTTGTTTTTTAATCATGACCCAAGGCCTTCAAGGAAGTATTTTATTAATTTGCTACATTCTCAGTTTATTGCACATCTTCCTCCCTTTCTTTGAAAAGATTTCAAACCAGCAACAAAAGACTCACCACGTCACTCCTCAATGGAGTGGTCATTGTGCTTCTTTGTATGGCCTGGCCAACTACAACTCCAATAACTGTTCTTAATATGCTTTTTTCCTCCCATGGCCATCAGCATTAACATCAATGCCCTACTTCATTATTTTACTACCCAGCACCCTAGGGAGCCATTATTATATTGCTAGTGGCACAAATTCTACCTCCCCTTCCAATTAGGAACTGCAATCCTAGGGGAAAATGGACCTCAAGTCTAGTTTGGCAAATATTCACCATAGAGTAGACTCAGGGAATGAGTTTGTTTCCTGTTTTGAATTCACTGGAGAGGTAACCAACTGTAACTGTATAGTAAGACTGTGGGACACTGTCAGCAGAAAAGTCCTGATAACCTTCTTCCATGGTCTTCTTCCTATAGTTCCTGCATTTTATCTCTTGGTTAAAGACAATAATGCCCTGGCTCTTCTTCTTTCTCCATTTTATTGGTTATAGATAATATTAGGATTCATTTGGATATAATTGTAATAGCATAGAACATCACAGTAAGCAGAGGGAGGGGGGAGAGAAGAATAGAATTTCACTGGATTAGACAAAGAGGAATGAAGGGAAGGGAGGTGGGATGGAAAAAGGAAAGACTGTAGAATGAATTGGACATCACTTTCCTATGTTCATATGTGAATACATGACCAGGGTAACTCCACATCATGTACAACCCCACAAGAATGGGAAGTTACTCTCCATGCAGGTATGACATGTCAAAACAAATTCTACTGCCTTTTCCTTTACTGTATAACTGAAAACAACAAATAGAAACATTTAATAGATAAATAAATAAAAGCATGAAGTGTAATTTGCATTACTTCAATCTTCACTACTTTGCCTTTCCCTTCATCTCCCCCCACTGTTCCGTTCTCTCAACTCTACTGATTAATGGTAATGGCAATGCACCACTGCTCAAAAGAGATCAAGAGGAAAAATATAACAAAGGCTTAAGGAAAGCTGAACAACAAAATCAGTAAAACATATTTTCTTAGTATGTTTTGAATTTTTTTTAAGAGTATACAATTTTTTTTCAAAGAACACTTGTGATTGTGGACTATTAACTCACAACAAAAATTTCACCACATCACAAAATGGAAAGGATACAAACAATACTTCCTAATTTTAATATAATAGATTAATACTAAGTAATAAAATAAGAAGGTTCTGTCACTTAGAGAATTGTAAAATGCCTTTTTGGGTAAAAGAGGAAATGATAAGTAAAATAAAATGAGTTGTAGAAAATAATGTCAGTTATACTCCATTAATTTGTAAGATACAACTAAGTTTAAAGGAATGATTAGAAGAAAATTTATTACATATATAACATGTAGTAAAATTTTCAAAATATAAACCATCTCAAAGCCATCTAAACCATTTCTGACATACTAGAGTACCTCATTTTAATAAAAATTTTAAAATCAAATATTCAACTCACATGTTAAAATTATTTTGTTATTAAAATACAATAATTCAAAGAATAAGAAAAGTATCACTGAATAAGAAATCTGAAAACCTAAATTTAAAACTGAAATATTAGTAGTATATAGCAACAATTTGACAGTATTAAGTAGAACATTTATTGGCAACAAACACATAATCAGAAATGTTAGAAAGCAAAGAGCAATTTGAAAAAGTACCAAAAATATTGTTATAATGTTAATTAAAAATATTTTACAAACTGATGGGGAAGATAACTGGCACTCTAAAACTAAAACTGTACATAAGCACACAGTTTGTAAAATATGAACAGAGTGTATCCAACATAAAAATTCATTTCACTTCTTTTAAAATCAAACTGAGGTCATATACACTCATCATATTAGAAGTGATGATTTGAGATAAATCACCAGCAACAAAAATAGTCACTAACAAGATTGTAAATTAGTTGTAAATTTGCACAAAGATATTCAGCAAGCTGGATGCAGAGGCATACACCTGTAATCTCATCTGCTTGTGAGACTGAGGCAGGAGGATTCAGTTTGCGGCTATCTAGACAATTTAGGAAGAACCTGTTTCAATATAAAAAACAATACAAAGGGCTGTTAATTTAGCTCCGTGATAGAATGCCACTTGGTTCAATCGTTAACACACACACACACAAAAAAAAAAAAAAAAAAGAAGAAGAAGAAGAAGAAGAAAAGAAAAGCAAAAGTGGGGGGAAATGTCATCAAAACATATTGTGCTCCCTGTTATTCAATTTATCCCTTGTTATTTCATTTTTTATAAAATTACCCCACTGTAACAAATTTACACACAAACATGAACTTATAGCAATATAATTTGTAAATCATAACACAAAAGTTTTGGGTTTAAGAGAGGCAGGTGTATTTGCACTGGATGTATTTGCACTAATTTTGTGTGTTAGTCTCTGTGTCCTCTATTCTGTACCATTGGCCAATCAGTCTGTTTTGGTGCCAAAACCATGCTGTTTTTGTTATTATTGCTCTGTAGTGTAGTTTAAGGTCTAGTATAGTTATGCCACCTGCTTCATTCTTCCTGCTAAGGATTGCTTTAGCTATTCTGGGTCTCTTATTTTTTCCAGATGAATTTCATGACTGCTTTTTCTATTTCTATGAGGAGTGTCACACACTTTATTTTCAATATTGTTTGTGTTTCCTCCTCAATCATCAGGGCTGATAGGAAAAAATTAGAAGAGAAAAATTAAGGCAGGAAGCTACCAACATTTTAAAACCTCTTCTTAGGTTGACCTGGGAAGGGCAATTGGAGATTATTTTCCAGAGTTATTTGGGCAGCTGGTACACAAAAAGGAATGATATTGTGGGCAAAGAACAGCTGAGAAGATGGCAGAGATAGAATAAATAGCAAAGTGGGTGTTGTAAATTTTCAGCTGAGAAGTGGCAGTCCTGGGGACTTAAAATGTACATTTAACCAAGCACCTTCTTACTTATAGTCCAAAAATGATTTCTGAAATCCTTATGATTTCAAATTCTGCAGCAAGAAATGAGGAGAAAAGCAAAGGCTTCCACACCCTTCTCTTCCAGCTACCAGATTGGATCCCTGTGTTTTGATGGATGGAACTTCATGTATTCATTGAGCCCTCAATGAGCCATGTCATGACAGTGATGTCTCTGTCTAGGCAGATCCTCTGATGGTTCAAATCATTTTCCCAAAATCAGGTTCCCAAGAACTCTTTCAAGTTAACAAAGATTCACTGGGCACACATTAAGCTTTATCTACTCCATGAGGTGTTCAGAACACGTCAAGAAACAAAACAGAGTCTCTGCCCTCCTGAAGCACATACTTTACAAATGCTCACATTTTGCATTATTCTAGATGTTGATCTTTCTTTCCCAGTGCTATCTGAGCTCTGAAAAGCAAAAGGCAAGTTACTTTTCATTTGACAAATATTTATGTGCAAGTACCATGCATTCATACACATCTCACTTAGTCCAACAGCATCAGACTTCATGCTAACTGGCAAATTCTCAAAGTCTAACTGCAAAAACAAGGACTAAACAAATCAATACATCAGGTATAAATCATTAAACTGATTTTTAGGCATTTCTCATATTGGTGGTAAAGGTACTTCCTGTGACCAGATAAAATATAAAGATGTATATTCTGATGTATATTCTGAAGGAATCACTAGAGATAGAAGAAAAAGGTATAAATTCACATTTTTATTTCAGCATTTTCTTTAGACAAATAACCTAATCTTTCTGGATCTTAGTTTTCTGTTCTAAAATTTGAGGTATTATGAGGATTAAGAGACAACATAATTTAAAAAATTATTGCCCAAAATGATACATGAGAGGCCCTAATTAAATATTTTCTTTCAATGAAAATCAAAACTACTTTAAGATTTCATCTCACCTCAGTCAGAATGGCATTTATCAAGAATATAAGCAATAATAAGTGTTGGTGAGGATGTGGGGGGAAAGGCACACTCATACATTGCTGATGGGACAGCAAATTGGTGCAACCAATTTGGAAAACAGTATGGAGATTCCTTGGAAAACTTGAAATAGAACCACCATTTGATCCAGCTATCCCACTCCCTGGTCTATACATAAAAGACTTAAAATCAGCATACTGTAGTTATGCAGTCACATCAATGTTTATAGCACCTCAATTCACAATAGCTAAACTGTGGAACCAACCTAGTTGCCCTTCAACAGATGAATGAATAAAGAAACTGTGGTATATATACACAATGGAATATTACTCAGCATTAAAAGAGAATAAAATTATGGAATTTTCAGGTAAATTGGTGGAGAATATCATGCTAAGCAAAGTAAGCTAATCTCAAAAAAACAAAGGCTGAATGTTCTCTCTGATAAGTGGATGCTGATCCATAATGGGAGGATGGTGTGGGTAGATGGAGGAACTTTGGGTAAAGGGGAGGGAGGTCCAAGGAGGGGCCATGGGGGCAGGAAAGATGGTGGAACAAGATGAACATCATTACCCTAAGTACATGTATGACTGCACATGTGGTGTGACACTACATCATGTACAACCAGAGAAATTAAAAGTTGTGCTCCATTTATGTACAATGAATCAAAATGCATTCTGCTGTCATGTGTAACTAATTAGAACAAATTGAAAATGTTTTCTTTCTTCCTTCTCTTATTGTAATATGGATAATAGGGAAGCTCCTGAGACCATTCTGCAGCATCTCCAAAGTTGTTCTTTCTTCTTTACCTGAAGACCTCTTCCTGGGCACTATCCAGCTATTATTCCTGTCACCGCCCTGCATTCCTTCACTCCCCTGTGCCTGAGGGCCCAGTTTTAAGGAAATATCAACAACTTCCATTTGCTAAATGATAAACTATGGAGTAGACTTAGGGAATTATTTGGTTTCCTGTTTGGGACCCACTGGAGTGATGACTTACTCTATGGTGAGACTGCTGGTCACTGTCAACAGAAAAGTCCTGGTAATCCTCTCCCTGGCCTTCCTCCTATGGTTCCTGATTTTTATCCTTTGGCTGGAGGCATGATGTTCTCGCTTTTCTACTTCTGAATTCTATCCTGTATTTCAAGGGAAGGAATAAGTTTGAGTAAAGACAGAGCAATGATCTGTAGGTGCCTGAAAGATCCACACTGAGCACAGCAAAGAGCAAATCTGGGAGATGCAACATCACGTGGGAACACTCAGATGCAGGACCCAGAACCACTTTATTTATCTTTTAATTTCAAAGCCTACCTATATTGAGTGCCAGTTTCTCTTATGAATTGGGTTACCAGGATTGATAGTCTCCACCTTAAGAAATTTAACCTCTGATGGATGAGGCAAGAGAAAGCACTGACTGCAGAATGCCCTGAGAGGGTTATAAGAGAGAGAAATGCATCGTGTCACTATCAGAGAAAGAAAAATAATTATGAATTTGATTATTAAGGTTAACAACTTCTTAGAAGAAGCTGTGCTTGTGTGAAGCTTTGCAGTCTGAATAGTATGCAGACAAAATATAGGAAAAATACATTTCAGAATAATGTGTGCAACGTTTAAGTGGCATGAAACAATGTGCCATCATTTGGAAAAGCAAGCACTTTGGTGTGAATTGTGATGATGAAAGTTAAAATTTACCTTCATATCTGATAGAGTTTATAATCTGGGAAATTATCTAACAATATTTTCAATTTAGAAAGATGATGATGGTAACATGAAACACATAAATAGTGCTTTGGATAGGAAGACACTGTTCTAAGTGCTCATCATGTTTTATCTGATTCAATCTTCAGGATAACTCTCATGCCTTTTTGGTCTCAGTGAGAAAACTAGTTTGGGGACAAACAGACTCATTCTTGCAGTAATGCAAAGGATACAGGATAATTTCATAGAACGGGAATATGGTTAAAGAAATTTCTACCCATAGAATCATCAGGAATTAATGACTAATTTGATTTGTGGTATAAGAGATTTCAAAACAGTAGTGAAGACAACATCCACCTGTGTGTCTTCACTGTGTGTGGTGGAGTGAATTTTCCCCAAGCTTGGGCATGAAGATAGCAGAAGAAGCTCAGAGTTGGATGGGAAGATCATCGATATGACTAGAATCTCTGTCACGGCAGAAATTACAAAAGAACCTGGATTATAACAAGGTTGTGGTCAATACACAAATACATATAGGAGAAACTTCAAATTTATTGTAACAAGAGATAAGAAAAAATTAGTTATGCTCCAAAACACAAGTAATAAAATCAAATATAGATACACAGAATGTGTCAAAATAAAAAACATTCAGCATAGCAAAGTCAATAATCATCAAATGGAGAGAATATATATTTGGTAACCATACAGTCAATAGGACTTACTATTCAAAATACATAAGGATTCGAGCCCTCAGGAAGATGGCGGCGAGGGGACTGCATTGCCCCCGTGTGCTGCTTCACTGTGTGGGAGTATGACAAGTCAGGACAGCTAAAGGATATCTTGTTAGGAATTTCCAGCAATAGTGGGGTGCTCCGGAACCTGGAGGAAGGATTTCCATCGCACGAGGATCGGCTACGTGGACTCAAACGCGAGAGGTTTGTCGCACGGAGGGTAACACTGCTTATTCAGCAAATCGCCCCGCGGCTAGAGTCTGCAGCACGCGCTGGGAAACGAGGAGATAGCGACGCAGGGATACAGCGCTGCAGTTTCTGCCAGCCGTGCAAGCACCGTACTCAGGGCTGAATTCTGGGTTCGAGACGGGGGAAGGAAGCGGTCCATCTCGGTTCTCCACACCGGTCAGACCAAAGAGGAGGCCAGCAGCGACCATGTTGGAAAGCTGACGTCACCATACCTGTTTTTGACTGACCGCAGCTCATTCAGCCATAGAACAGGTAATTTCAGGCTGCAATTCGCCTGCGGCTTGCAGACAGATTGCTAGGGTTCAGTGCCTGGGTGCTTCTTAGAACCTGATCTTATCGGAGCGAACACCGAGCCCGGGGCGGCCGAGTTCCGGCTCCCGAAACGTCCCGGAACCGCCCTGGCCCAGGCCGCGAAGCCTGCGGAGGCTGCTTCTTGGACCCTGCTCCTATCAGAGCATACACCAAGCACTAAGCGGCCGAATTCCGGCTCCCGGAACTGAGCCTGCGGGGACTGCTTCTTGGAGCCTACACTTATAGGAGCTTACACCGAGCACGGAGCGGCCGAGTTCCGGCTCCCGGAACTTCCCTGGCCCGGGGCTATGAGCCCACGGAAACAGCTTCTCGGTCCGGGTCCTGCTGAGGGCCGGTCAGGACTCACCCGTTGCTTTGGTTGCCCGGCAAGGGGAACGAAA
>NW_026000019.1:29864530-29866299 GCF_001458135.2 Marmota marmota marmota
GCATGGTGAATGGGAAGGAGAGCCCTCAGGGTTATACAGGTGGAGGAGGTAGAGAGAGAGGAGGGGTGGGAGGGGAGAGGTGGGGAGTGGGGAGGGTGGAGGATGGGAAAGGCAGCGGAGCACAACAGACACTAGTATGGCAATATGTAAATCAATGGATGTGTAACTGATGTGATTCTGCAATCTGTGTATGGGGTGAAGGTGGGAGTTCATAACCCACTTGAATCAAAGTGTGGAATATGATATGTCAAGAAATTTGTAATGTTTTGAACAACCCACAATAAAAAATTAAAAAAAAATACATAAGGATTCAAAGAGCTCAATAATAAGGAAACAACCATATTAAAAATGGGAAAGTGACCTGAACACATATTTCTCAAAAGAAGACAGAAACAGCAAACATGAATATTAAAAAAAAAAAAACAGCACTAACTATCGGGGAAATTCAAGTGAAAACCTCACATCTGTTAGAATGGCTATTATAAAAAAAACAAAAGACATGGGTTGAGGAGTGCTATGGTTGATACAGTTTGAACATCCTCCAAAGGTTCATCTTGAGCTTGGTCCTCAGGATGCTGGTGTTGGGAATTGCTGTTGAGCCTCTAAGTGTTGGGGCCTAGTGAGGCATACTTAGGTGATTTGAGGGAGTGTGCTCAGAAGGGGTCTTGGGACTCTACTCTACCTCTGGCCTCCTGTTTGTAAATGTGATTTCTTCCTCCCAGAGGTGTACCTTTCATTGTCATTGCCATGATACGATGCAACCAAGAAGCCCCTCTCCAAAGCTGAGCTGATGGCAGTACCATGTCCTTGAAATTCTAAAGCAATTTTTCTTTATATGGTATAGTCTGCCTATATTTTGTACTGTTGTAGCAATACAAAATAGATAATACAGAGAGATTGTGGAGAAAAGGAAACTATTATGTACTATTGATGGAGTTATGAATTAATATTGCAAATATGGAAAGCAGTATAGATGCTTTTTATAACTATGATGTTAATTATTTTTTTAATTGCTTAAAAATTTATTTGAGCTAATTAGTTATACATGACAGTAGAATGTATTTTGACACATCATACATAAATCGAGTATAATTTCTCATTCTTTGGTTGTGCATAAGGTAGAATCACAACAGTCATGTAATAATACATTTATATAGGGTAATAATATACAGTTCATTCTACTATCCTTCCTTCCTCCATACCCACTCCCTTCCCTTCAGTCCTCTCTGTCTAACCCAAAGTACCTCTATTTTTCCTTAGCAGCCCCCCCCTTATAGTGAATTAACATCTGCATATCAAAGGAAACATTGGGCCTTTGGTTTTTCAGGATTGGTTTATTTTGCTTTGCATGCTTTTAAAACAAGTAAAAATAGAACTACCAAGTGATTCAGTAATTTTTCTACTGGGTATATATCCAAAAGATATAAAATCACTATGTTAAAAGATATCTGTACTTTCATGTTCATTGTAATACTCTTCACAATAGCTAAGATATGAAATCAATCTATGGGTCCATCAATGAATTAAATAAATTAAATATGGCACATATACACATAATACTATTCATCTATTTAAAAAGGAGGAAATCCTGTCATTTATGGCAACATAGATAAACCTAGAGGACATTATGCTAAGTTAAATAAGCTAATTACAGAAAGAAAAATTCCACATAATATTGTATATATAACATTATATGTATAATATATATATTATATATATATATATATATATATATATATATATATATATATATATATATATAAAATTTT
>NW_026000019.1:29866497-29898208 GCF_001458135.2 Marmota marmota marmota
ATTTTAAAAAGTTAAATAATAGAATCATAGAATAGAAGGATGGTTACTGGAGGGATATGGGTAGGGATAGAGGTTGGGTGGGTTGCAGAAATGTTGGTCAAAATCTACAAAATTTTTGTTAGATGGGAATAATATGTTAAAGAGATCTGTTGTGCATCATGGTGACTATAGTTAATAACAACATATTGCATATTTGAAAATTGTTAATAGTAAATTTCAGATGTTTTTATCCTATGCAAAAAAATACGTATGAGGTAATACATATGCTGATATATTCATTTAACCATGACTTAATGTATACTTACATTAAAACGGCATGTCATATACAATGAATATATATATATTTTTTTTTTCAAATAAAAAAACCAAAGATATAAAAAATTGTGCTCTATATGTATAAGATTGTAATTCATTCCACTGTCGTGTATTTAAAAAAATAAAATCAATAAAAAAATTAAAGAAACTGCAAAAAAAATTACCTCTAAATAAGAATTTATATTGGCCTACTTTGTTTACCTCTAAATTATCCAGATCTTTCTTGTTTCAGGGCTTCTGGATATGTTGCCCTATCTAAAGAAATTCTCCCACCAATGACCCACTTTATCTGGTGACTTATTCTTACACTTCAGAGTTTAGGTGAAATGTCAGCCTCTAATAGGAAAGCAGCAGAGCACAGCAAGCACATTGGGGGAGTGGGGGGAATGGGAAGGGAGCACTGGGGACTAAAATGAACCAAATTTCGTTATGTGCATCTATTTACATGTCACAATGAATCCTGTTATTATGTATAATTATAAAGCAGCAATAAAAATTTTAAAGGTCTATTCCTTTGGTAAGCCAGTCCCATAATCAAAATAAATTAAATTTTCTTTTAGTCTCCCCTATTCTAGATTGTGCATGCACTCTCTATATAAACTAGACTTACACTGGTTCTAAAGTGTTTTCCCTGAATTTATCTGCATATTGGGATTGGTTTGAAACAGAACATAAGATTTATGATCAGAGATCACACATATTTTTTTCATCACATATATCCAGTAGCTAAGAGAGCATCTGGTGTATATTAAGGAAGTAAGATAAATTGTTGAAATAAGAAACACAAAAAGTATATCCTGCATGCCTTAAAATAAAGTAGAGCTTAATCCCATCAGTGGGTGGCAGCAGATGATAAAGAAGGTTTTGAAAGAAAGAATGGTTGAGATAGTCTTGAAATGTAAGATTGTATGTCTAAGTTAAACAATAGGAGCTTTCCCAGAAAGAACCAGCAACACTTGAGAAAATACAATCATGTCAATTAGAGGCCCAGCAAAATTTTGGTGAACTTCCGAATGCACAACTAGGCACTGAAGGGAAATGCATAATGATAACCTCAGAAATAATAATGTTGGAGAGGTAGGCAGAGACCACAGGAGAGACTCAGACTAATGAAGAATGCTTGGTTTCACCTCATTTGATCAAAGAAGTTATTGGACGTGTTTTCCATGGACTTTCTGGCCATTCTAAGACTCCTGATGTTTTTCTGCTTTAATATTAATTCAAACCCTTTCCTTGAAGTTATTTGAGAAATTTTAGCAATTGATTCAACACTAGTAGCTTCTTTTAATAGAAGAAGTATGTTATCCAGGGAGTAGGTGGGGGCTGACAAGGAGAGCCAGGAAGGATATACATATGAACAGAACAGAAATTCCATCAGGAAGTTCCAGTCTCAAAGCAAGCACACAACATCCCCATGTGCAGGTAAAGGCAGGTCAATGTGTAGTTTAAGGTGATGAATGAGGTTGCAAAAAAGTCACTAATATTTGCTACAGAATTGAAGGGGCCAATGTTGTGCATTTTCTTCAAGGAAAGGAGAAGTCAGTTAGATAACCGGCTTCTGTTCAATGGAATTGACAGTTGAGATACCATCTTTGCTCTGCTCAATTGCTCTTAACAGCTTGAATGTACCTTTGCTCTCATAAATGTACCTTTGCTTTCATTTGAATGACAATATGTTGTGCAATAAGGTGTAGTTAATTTTTCCTGGAACTGAGTAAAACCTTTTAATATATTATTTTTTTAAAAAATAATTTATTTGTTATAATTAGTTATCCATGACAGAAAAATGTTCTTTGGTTCATTGTACACAAATGGAGCACAATTTTTCACTTCTCTGGTTGTACATGAAGTAGAGTCCCACCATTCGTGCAATCATACACGTACCTTGGGTAATGATATCTGTCTTATTCCACTATCTTTCCTATCCACATGCTCCCTCCTATCCCTTCCCTCCCCTTTGCCCATTCAAAGTTCCTCCACTCATCCCATGCCCTCCTCATTATGGATTAGCATCCATTTATCAGAAAGAAAAAAAAAAAACATTTGGCCTTTGGTTTGGGGGATTGGCTTGTTTCACTTAGCATGATATTCCCAAACTCCATCCATTTACCTGCAAATGCCATATATTCTTAAACTTGTTAGAGAAGCACTAATAGGAGAAAATCAAACTTTATATGTAGAAAATATTTTTATGTTGTACTGTATTTGGATAATTAAATGAGAAAATTGATGCAAGAACAGATTTTCTTGGCAATTAATAGCCATGAAGAGTTTAAAATTGATTCTTTAGCTAAGAGAAAACCAAGTCTTGCTCATTGTTCTTTGAAGGGCTGATTTGAATTCCTTATTTCTCAGACTATATATCATTGGATTGAACAATGGGGTGAGGATGGTATAAGACACAGATATCAGGGTGTCTTGGCTGGAAGAGTAGTTGGACTTGGGCCTCAAGTAGATGAAGGAGGCACAGCCATAGTGGACAGTTACCACAATGAGATGGGAGGCACAGGTGGAGAAGGCTTTGTATCTTCCAACAGAGGATGGGATCTTTAGAATGGCAGAGATGATGCGGACATAGGACACCAGGATGAGTAGCAGTGGGATAACTAAGACCAATACACCCAGCATGAAGATGACCAACTGACTGAGGTGGGAGTGGTGAGATGCCAGTTTGAGGACAGGGGAGATGTCACAGAAGAAGTGATGCAGTTGGTTGGAAGAGTGGAAGGGCAGGTGAAATACCAGGGAGGTAGTGACCAAAGAGACAGTGAAGCCACAGGCACAGGCAGCAGCCACTAATCCCAAGCACACCCCATGGCCCATGAGCACTGTGTAACGTAGCGGGTTGCAGATGGCCACGTAGCGATCATAGCCCATGGCTGCCAGCAGGAAGGAGTGAGAGCAGCCCAGGAAGAGGAAGGTGAACATCTGGATGGCACAACCCAGGAAGGAGATGGTCTTCTTCTGAGCCAGCAGGTCCACCAGCATCTTGGGCACAATGACAAATGTGTAGCTGGTCTCAGAGCAGGAGAGAACTGAGAGGAAGAAGTACATGGGGGTATGAAGGGCTCTGTCCAGCACAATGGTGGACATGATGATGGCATTGGTGCCCAGTGTGAAGAGGTAGAGGAGCAGGAAGACCATGAACAGCAGTCTCTGGAGGCTGGCCAGAGCTGAGAAGCCCAGGAAGACAAATTCTCTCACCCAGGTCCCGTTGACCCACTCCATAGACAGCAGTTCTACACAGGAGTGCCAGGGACAGAGGTGGAGGCCAGGACCCAGGAAGAAGAGCAGAAAAGTACAGGATCCTCAGCGTGAAGCTTGTGGGTGACAGGTATTCCTGGATATTTGGTAGAGTTCTTTCATTCCATCTTTAAAATGTCTGCTAAAAGAAGAATTGGTGCTAAATATTCCAAAGAATAACTGACTCCAGTTTGGAGGCTTTTTGTAATTTGAAAAACAGCTCCTCATTTTTGCCAAGCATTATACCAATGTCTAAAAGATTTCCCTTTTTTGTTTTATATGCATTATTTGTTTTTCTTGTTTAATATAAACCCAAGGACTGTAGGTCTCTGTGAGTAAACATTGTTAGCTTGAACAATCTGATCCTGATCAGAATGCAAAATGAAAGAATTGTGAAACTGATCATATTGTGCTACATGAACCTAAGAATGCATCAGAAGGAATTATACTTCTTTTTTCTAATTATGATGCACATATTTCAATAACTAAATATACAAACAAACAATGAATCAAACAGAAGGGAAATCTGTGGATTAGAACAGGAAGGACTCAAAGAAAGGTAATGGGAAGTACTTGCATTTGAAAGGAAACAAATTATATAGGATTTTATGAATATGCTGATATTTTCATTACAATTACCTTAACATAGTCCACAAAACAATAAGAAAAAAGAAATTAGCTTTACTTACAACAGACTGACTAATAAGAAGCCAACTGGAAACACTGCTTGAGTTTCCAGAAACTAGTACATCAAATAAAAAGTGGGGCAGAAGATAGCATTAAAGGCAATATATTTTTTCTTATTCAGGAAAGATAAGTCACCAGGCGGTAGAGAGAGACTAACTTGGTGACTTTTTTTTTTTTTTTTTTTTTTTTTTGCACATGTCAGTTTTTCCATTCTGTGTTTCCACAGAGAAACTTATAGAAATAGAGCTTTTCAAAAGTGGCTCACATCTTGCCACAGAATACGAAAGACAGTAGGACAATTGCCATTTGACAGGTTATTCATTCCTGCTTGAAACCATCAGTTCTTATGTACTGATAGGCCAATAAGAATGCTTTGGAACATTTTGCTATTAAAACTAGTTTGCAAAGTTCCAGAAAGAATTTTTTCTAAAATAATTTTCAGACTTTAAATGAGATAATTTTTCCATGTGTGCATTTTCCAACTGTTTGACCTAATAATAAGAAATTTTCTTTGAGTAGAAAAATCATCTACTATATATTAACTGGATACAGTCTTCATTTATTTTCATATGAGACTTTTAAATCATTTCATGCTGAGAAATTTTTCTCATCTTTTTTTTCAATTTTATGAGTTTTTTTTAAGAGAGAGAGAGAGAGAATTTTTAATATTTATTTTTTAGTTTTTGGCAGACACAACATCTTTGTTTGTATGTGGTGCTGAGGATCAAACCCGGGTCGCACACATGCCAGGCGAGTGCGCTACCACTTGAGGCACATCCCCAGCCCAAAGTCAATTTTACTTATTTTATTTTTTTGCAGTGCTGAGAATTGAACCCAGGGCCTTGTGCATTCGAGGCAAGCACTCTACCAACTGAGCTATATCCCCAGCCCCTTTCTCATCTTCTATTGGAATTTTTTTGCATCTTTTAAACCAATACTTCTATTTATAGATCCTAAGTTAAGTTATGAACATTTCTGAAACTCATTGCATCTCTGCTTAGAATTTAGAGATAATATAATTTTTTCCTTACTAAAAACTGGCCCTAAACATGGTCTCTGACCTCTCTCTGTAAGGACATAACTAAAACTTATTAGTTACTGTTATTATTTACTATTACCTTTCCACTATTAACACCTATCATTATTAGTAATACATATAAATATAAAAAGGTCTATGACATTTATAACTTCAACGTAAGAATGTGTATAAGAGAGCAGAGTGAATGATTGTGTGTTTGTATACGCATAGTAGTCACATCTTTTCTATACCAAGAAAATCAAAAGGTTTCCCCCGTAACATCCACCTCCTAGGACAACAAATTTCTGTCCATTTCAAATCACTGAGGAAAACTTATGATCCTTGCTTATTTTGACTCACTGCTGTCCCAGAAGACTTTCATCTGGTCTCCTAAGCACTCATACACTTCTAATGCCCACTATAGCCTGTGATGAATATGATGGAAATAAGTAGAGCAAAGAAGCTGAAATTCTCTGATTCTGAAAGAGTACTTGTATCTACCAAAGAAAATCAAGTTTGATTATTTGTCACTCAGGCTCAGTCAGTCAGCCGATCTCAGTGATGTGGGTTTTTGCATAGTTATTAATACAGCCCCCAAGCTTGAATGAATTGTGTAAATGATTTATTTTTACTTTTCATGATATATAGAGACCTAGCATCACAGTTCATCTGAGAAGTCAGCCCCATCTGCTCAAGAGGACATCAGGGACCACGCATAATATTTTATCATCAATACTATGATAGAATAAAAATTAGAATGGTCTTTCAGCCAAATAGCTACAGGTTATAACATAAATAAGAAAAAAATCCTTCAATATAGAGTAAGAATGTCTAGATTTTTAGATTTGTTTTAGTGTGACTCAGGAAGAAGGACTTAACACAGATATTCAATCTTCTTATGTTAAAGTGAACAAATGAAGCAAGAACTGAAATAAAATGTTAGATTCACGGAAGGTCCAAAGCAGAGGGTCCATGAATGACAGTTTGCAGAAATGTTTAACATAGGGTAGTAGGTAAGTATATAAAGCCCTTGAGATTTTTTGATTCAGACAGTCTAAAGTTCTCTGTTTAGATGCTTAAAATTTCCCTTATTATGATATTCTAGAATGCATGTATAGAATTCAGGTTGTGATCCTTGCAGATGATAGTTCCCTATTTTTGTTCCCAAATCTCAGATGTTCCACAGGGTCATATGTAATCTGAACTTAAATAAAAGCTCAATACATAAGTGAGCTGGATGTACTCAAAAAAGGAGCAATCTACTGAGCTTTCATATGTGAAAATTTTGAGAAATTCTAATATTTATCTTAACAAAACCATCAACTAATTAGTAGAAGAAATTATGACATAGCCTCAGAGTGTATGAAGTGGAATTTTTGTCTTTTAAAATACACATGAAAAAAAATTAATTTCGCCAAATTGCCTAATTAAAATTGAATGTAAGTATCATATTTCAATTATAGTGAAAAATATACATTCTTGAGTAGACAACAGAGAACACTAAAAAGGAGAGAGCTGGGGCACCTGTTCCATTAATCTACGAGTCAACCCTTGATGGGGGGCGGGGAAGGAAAGGAAAGAAGAGGGAAAGCAAGGAGGAAAATCTAGCTGGGAGCCAAAATGATCCAGTGTAATCGTCTAGAAAAAAAACTCTGAGAAATGCACAGCCCATTCCCAATCATTCTTTGTACCTAGAAAAGTGGGCACTGATTTTCCTTTTTATCCCTGTCACTTACCAGAAATTCCTTTAAGGGGCAGAGGAAGAGTGTTCTCATGTCCAACCCATCACTTGTGTCCAGGCCTCACAAAGTCCCTCCAATGTCCCCACTGCTCAGCAAGGACCTTCAAAGACAAGCAGCTATTCAGTATCAGGGATTCTTTGGAAAATAAAATGTAAGCAACAGATCAGAGCCTGAAAGAAGAGCAGAACAAAGAGAATCTGCCCTAGGAGAGAGGCTCTCAGATGCACCACGGGAGTGAGGCTCCTCCATCCATCGGGACTCTTGGCTCCTCCAGATGAGTCTCTATCTTCAGAGGGGTTGACCAGCATGCTTCGTGGTTATTAGAGGTGTGTACTGTGATCACTGGGCTCCTGAGGCTAGTTCCACTGCCCTGGAGACATTGTCTTGGGGTTAATTAGAAATCAGGCTTATTTTGGAAAAATAATGTCATCAGTTTCTCAAAAGTGGCCTTAGTTGAAGAGCCTGGGGACAAGGAGCCATGAGTATAATTAAGGAAGTTGAGTCCATCTGTCAGGGATTCTAAACCACAGTTAAGACTGTAGAGCAGCTGACCAAGTAGAAAATGTTTGTTGAATTTTAAGCCAGGAGACTGGTAGATTTGTACAGTGGCTTTCAACTTTAGGTTTTGCAAAAAATTCAAAATATGCTTTATCACAAATTTATCATTTTGCCCCCAGAAATTCTCATTGGATTTGATTTATTCTTCAAAAACCTAAATCTTTATCAAATATCTAAAATCTGGTTGTGATATATCATTAAATGCTTGCTTTTGTATGAATACATTTGCTTAGATAATGATATACAGTATAGTTGTCACTACCATCCAAACTAATCTGTGAAGTCAGTATAATTCTATTAAAATACCAAAATAAATTGTGAAGTCAAACAACAATTGTTTTTATAAATTTACTTTTAAGGAAAACACCATTTTGAAAAAGGACAAGTGATACAGGGACTCCTTTTCCTGGTAGTGAGATGTCTCAATAATGAAAAGATCAGGAAACTAGTGCAGGAAAGTGTCAATAGTGTAAAAGTGATAAAAAGGAGAATTTGGAAATTGCTCCATGTGTACGTTCCACCAGAAAACACAAAAATGGAAAATGAGATTGGGCCTTGGCCACTTCAATCTATTTTGTTCTACAGACAGAGTTCATTTCACCAGTTAGAGACATGGCTACAGTGCAAGGGCAGAGAAGAGTCCACCTGAAATGTAGATATTTTAGAGAATTTCTTATTACTTTTTCTGAAAAAGCAAAACTTAATGCAAGATGGACATAGCCTAATATGAACAAAATCACTAATGGCTCAGACCTTTGAGAATGTAGAGCCCTGGCTGAGTTCAAGGAATACTGAAAAGGTGGAAGAAAAAAAATCCACAAATATCAATTATATTCATATAATTACTTACAGAAATGAGATTGACAGCGACTGTATTTTAGTTTCTCGCTTTTGTTATCCTGTATATACTTGTATGTGTTAACCATATCCCTGTTTTGTATAAATAAAGTGTGTTGTTGATTGATAATAAGCATTATAATTCCCTCTTTAAAGAAAAATCTTGTGAAGAATAACCAGTTCACTGGTGGAACTCTGTGACTTCCATGTTTTGGAGATGGATGGGGGCACTTCACTGTAAAAGGCATGTTTATATTATATTCATTATTATTACTTAGGAATTAAAGATGAACCAAGGTGTATGTGGGTGCTGGGTATCCAAAAAGGAAAACTCTGCTCTCTCCATATTTTTTTATTTTTCACATCATATTGATATTTCTAGATTCTTTTTGGCACTGCTCTGGAGGAATAAAGATCCTAGTAATCCATGGGTCTTTACTTGTTTGTTTATTTCTCCAGATTCCCTTGCCAGGAGAGTTTCACAACTGAGGGCTTACGTGAGCCATTTGTATGATAGAAGAATAAGAAAACCAGAGTTTTCTGCCTGACACTTGTCCCATGACAGATACAGCTTTTGCCCTAGATGTGAAAATTCCCTGAGAATCTCCCATCAGTGTTGCAATAGCCAAAACCATCTTTGGGAGCTTCCTATGATTCCCCAAATTCTGAATGTCAAGCACATCCTTCTTGACATTGATGATGTTAGCATTCCAACACATATGCAAGTCTAATTCTTCCCTGAAACTCCTATGACTATACATACCTAGAGAGGTTTCCGATTTACTCTCAGAAAGCAATTCTATTTAATCCTACCTCAAACTTTGCAAAATGTTTTTTCATATTAAAAAATTACAACAAAATGCAATTGTTCTTTGATCAAAAATTCATCACTCACAAAACATTTCAAATTATTACGTGCATTATATTGGCAAACAGTTTCCTCAAAGGCAATACAAATTTGTGCTCTCAGTAATTTTATGTGAAGATGCTGATTTTTTTGTGGCATATATAATGCTATTTTTAATTGTCTACGTTCTAGTCCACAAAAAATGATAAAAATTGACTCCTTTTCCATTTCTTTATTAGTGAGAGAATATTTTACATAAATTTATCAGACAACTATCCTTTGGTAATGATCTACTTATATCATTTTTTTCCTTTTCTTCATTGTGTACTCATATACAAACATAGGAAAGTTATGTCTGATTCATTCTACTATCTTTCCCATTCTCATTCCTCCTCCCTTCCCTTTGTTCCTCTTTGTCTAATTCAATGAATTTCTATTCTTCCCTCTCCAACCCCCTTACTGTGTGTTAGCATCCACATACTACAAAGAACGTCAGGACTTTGGTTTTTTTAGGGACTGGCTTATTTCACTTAGCACAATAGTCTCCAGTTCCATCCATTTATCAGCAAATGCCATAATTTCATTTTTTTATGGCTGATATTTCATTGTGTATGTATACCACATTTTCTTTATCCATTTATCTGTTGAAAGGCACGGAGGTTGGTTCCATAGCATAGCTATTGTTAACTGAGCTGCTATAATCATTAATTTGGCTATGTCAATGTAGTAGGCTGATTTTAAGTCCTTTGGGTGGGATAGCTGGGACAAAAAGTGGCTCCATTCCAAATTTTCTAAGGAATCTCCATTTTGCTTTCCAGATGGTTGCACCTGTTTGTGTCCACCAGAAATGTATAAATGAAACTCTTTCTCCACATTCTTACCAGCATGTATCTTGATAATTGTGTATTCTTGATAATTGTCATTCTGACTGCAGTGAGATGGAATCTCAGTGTAGTTTTAGTTTGCATTTCTTTGATTGCTGGAGATGTTGAATGTTTTTTCATATATTTTTTGGCCATTTGTATTTCTTCTTCTGTGAATTGTCTGTTCATATCTTTGCCCATTTATTGATTGGGTCATTTATTTTCTTTGTGTTATGTTTTTTGAGTTCTTTGTATATCCTGAAGATTAATGATCGCTCTGAGGTGTAGTTGGCAAAGAGTTTCTCTCATTCTGTAGGCTCTCTGTTCATGTTCTTGATTGTTTCCTTTGCTGTGAAGATTTTTAGTTTGATATCCTCCCATTTATTGATTATTGATTTTACTTCTTGCATTTTAGGATTCTTATTGAAGAAGTTGGCTCCTGATCTGACATGATGAAGACTTTGCTCTACTTTTTCTTCTAGTAGGCATAGGGTCTCTGGCTTAATGCTTAGGTCCTTGTTGATCCACTTTGAGTTGAGTTTTGTGCAGGGTGAGAGATAAGGGTTCAATTTCAACCTACTACATATGGATTTCCAGTTTTCCCAGCATCCTTTGTTGAAGAGGCTATCTTTTCTTCAATTCATGTTCATGTCGCCTTTATCTAGCATTTGAAAACTGTATTTATGTGGGTGTGTCTCTGTGTCTTCTATTCTGTTCCATTGGTTGTGTTGTCTCTTTTGGTGACAATACCATGTTTTGTTTGTTACCATAGCTCTGTAGTATACTTTAGGCCTGGAATTGTGATGCCTCCTGCTTTATTTTTCTTACTAAGGATTGCTTTGTCTATTCTGGGACTCTTGGTTTTCCAAATTAATTTCATGACTCCTTTTTATATTTTTATGAAGAATGTCATTGGAATTTTAATAGAAATTGCATTGAATCTGTATAGTGCTTTTGGTAGTATAAACATTTTGACAATATTAATTCTTCCTATCCAAGAACATGGGAGGTCTTTTCATCTTCTAACGTCTTCCTCAATTTCTTCCTTTAATGTTCTGTAGTTTTCATTGTAGAGGTCCTTTACTTGTTTGATTAACTTGATTCCCAAGTATTTTTTTTGAGGCTATTGTGAATGGGATACTTTTTCTAATTTTTCTTTCTGTGGATTCATCATTGCTCTATAGAAACACAATTGCTTTATGGGTGTTAATTTTATATCCTTCTACTTTGCTGAATTTGTTTAAGATTTCAACAAGCTTTTTTGGTGGAATTTTAGGGTCTTCTAAATATAGAATCATGTTGTCAGTAAATAGGGGTAGTTTAGTTTTTCTTTTCCTACTCATATTCCTTTAATTTCTTTCCTTTGTCTAATTGTTCTGGCTAGGTTTTCAAGGACTGTGTTGAATAGAAGTGGTGAAGGAGGACATTCCTATCTTGTTCCAGTTTTTAGAGGAAATGTTTTCAATTTTTCTTCATTTAGAATGCTGTTGGCCTTGGGTTTAGTATAAACAGCTTTTACAATGTTGAGGGATGTTCCTACTCTCTCTAGTTTTCTAGTATTTTGAACATGAATCGATGCAGAGTTTTGTCAAATTCTATTCTGCATCTATTGACAGAATCATGTGATTCTTGTGTTTAAATCTATTGATGTGGTGAGTTATATTTATTGATTTCCATATGTTGAAACAGTTTGCCTTACTGGGTGGAGCCCCACTTGATCGTGTATGCTATCTTTTAAATCTGTTTTTGTATGTGATTTGCCAGAATTTTATTGAGAATTTTTGCATCTATGTTTATAAGGGATATTGGCTTGAATTTTTATTTCCTTGATGTTTCTTTGTCTGGTTTTGGAATTACGGTGATGCTAGAATCACAGAATGAGTTTAGAAAGGTTTCCTTCTTTTTAAATATATTTTTATATGCATATCTAATATTACGAACACTATATGTTGAAAGCAAAGTATTTTTATCTCTAAAATACCTTGGTTATCTTTTGAAACTCAATTGACCACAACTACATGGGTATGTACACACACAAAAAAACATATTTTTGATTATCTAAATTTTTGTATACATGTTCATTTTAAACTATAGATGGAAATGATTGGTGCAGTACTTTTCATTTAAAAGTTGCCCCAGTTGTCTTTGTCTAGGAACATTTCTGGAAAAAAGTTCACAGATCTTCAGAAATTATTTGTAAAATAACTAAGTTTTTCATTATTTGATTTTCAGTCTGATAACATTTATCACAAAAGTGATGCCTACTCATATACCTAACTCCCAATTAAAGTAGCCATAAATACATTCAAAGAAAAGGTCACATCCCTGAACAGAGAATGATGGAAAATAGTCACTTTGGGAAATCTGATAGGTCCTATTAAATTACATACAAATGGATTTAGCTATGCTGTGAATCATAACTTGTTCAATTTTCACCCCCTTGAACAATGAAATTCATCAACATTCAAGAAAAAACAGCAAAATATTTTTTTTGCTTAATTTTCTATATTTATGTGCAGAATAACTATTTTCTGAAGTGTTTGAAATGGTCCTGTCTCTTTCTCCTTCACTTGCTTCACCCATCTATCATCTCACACCTCTAACTACAGATGCAGTGGGACTTCACCATAGCTAGAGCAAAACAGGATCTATCAGTTCTAGAGTTACTGATTTTTGTTAAACAAATTAAATCTAGAAGAAAAAATGGTAAATGGGTCACTAGGGTATGAAAGAAGTTGAAACTGAGTTTGGGGACTTTGACACAATATTTTCTGTAGAAAAAGGGCAGGGAAATATAAATTAGTTTTGATTTTTTAGCATAAGGAAATAAAGATGATAATTAGCAGCACAGAATAATTTTAGCCACTTAGAATTCCAATGAGTAAAATTACCTTATATCAAATTTGGTAAGAATAAAGGATGAAGGAAAAAATAAAAGGATTCCGAAAACCTGAACAACAGAATCAGTAATGCATATCTTCTAGTTATGTATGGAAACTTAACTTTTTTTTTTTTTACAGAAAGAGTATACACTCTGTTCACAAGCAACATGAAATATTTGTGATTGTTGACTCTTACAACAGAAACTTCAACCATGTCACAAAGCGGAAAAGGTAGATAGGATTTTCTAATTGAATACGATAGACATTATAATACTGGACAATAATATAAGAAGGTCTTGCTACCAGAGACCTGTAAAATGCCTGTTGAGTCAAATGGAAAATAATAGGTAAAAATGAAATGAGTTGTAGAAAATAATGTCAATTATAATCCACAATTTATAATATACAGCCAAATTTAAAGGAGTGATTAAAGAACATTTATACCTTAAGTTTTACATGAGCAAAAAATTTAGTGACAGTTTTCAAAATATATCATCTCAATGCCATCTAAACTATTTCTGACATTTTATAGTAACTCATTTTTAATAAATATTAAAAAATCAGATGTTCAACTCATAGAATGTTAAAAACTATTTTGTTATTAAAATATAAAAAATTCAAAGGATTTGAAAAAGTATCACTGACAAAAATTTTAAAAATGGAACTTAAATATGATGAAATAGCATGAGCAGTAAATAAGCACCAATTTGACTATATGAAATAGGACACATATTTGCAACAAAAGTACAATCTGCACTGTTAGAAAGCAAACAACCAATAGAAAATTACCAAAAATTATTGTTATAATGTTAATAACGAATATATTACAAAAAGATGGAGAAAATCACTAAGGATCTAAAACTAAAACTAGTTGCAAGCACATATGGATAAAATACACCCAAAATAAAAATTCATTTCACTTCATTTAAAATCAAATTGAGATCATGTACACTCATCAAACTAGAAGCAGTGATTTGGGTTAAATGACCACCAACAAAAATATTCACTAACAAGATTATAAATTAGTTGTAAATTTGCACAAAGAAATTCAGCAAGCTGGATCAGAAACACACACCTGTAATCTCAGCTGCTTCGGAGGCTGAGGCAGAAGGATCACAAGTTTGAGGCTATCTGGACAACTTAGCAAGAATCTGTCTCAAAAAAATACACACACACACACACACACACACACACACACACATATATATATATATATATTTATCTGAATGTTTAGTTCAGTGATAGAGCATCACTGGGTTCAATCCCCTATACCAAAAAATGGGGAAAATATATTGTGTTCCTTGAATATATTCATCCACCTTATCCCAGTAATTTCATTGTATGAAATTACCTCACTATAACCGATTTACACACAAACATGTACTTATAGAAAGATAATTTGTAAGTCATAACACAAGATGAAAATATGGGGCTTAAGAGAGATAGTGGTACTTGAACTAGAAGAAGACTATGAACCAGAGGCAGGTGACTTTCATTTGGGTACTTATTCTTCTATTGGGTGACTGTGTGACCTGGGAGCAGTATTAACCTCTCTGATATAATTTTCCCATCTAGAAGGTGGGCTTTCATGAGCATAAAATGCAAAAGCATAGGTAAAGTGCAGAGACTAGCACCAGTTATCCTGGAACCATTGTGTTAATGATAAATTATACTAGTATTTACTTCAAGAGCATCTTTCTGTGTTTGTGTATGCAGATGTACACATAAATGCTAGATTGCAATTAATATTTATTTATTACTTTGACTTACAAATGGAGCTATGGATCTGGAATACACAAATCAATGGGCTGAACAACTGAGTCAGCCTCATCTTAATGGATGATAAACTTTCTTTACCTCTTCTGGCTCCCTGATTCCCATATCTAGTGTTTTTGTCATAAATGATTCTTCTCTAGAGGAAGAACTATAGAATCTGAAGAAGATCAGTGTTTCTGAAAAGAAAAATAAATGTTTCATGACACTCTTTATTTACAGTTTTATTTCCTCGTTAATCATCAAGGCTGAAGGGAGAATTTAGAAGAGAAGAATTAAGGCAGGAAATTACATGTATATTTAAAATTTCTTCTCCTGTTCTTGGGAAGGGCAATTGGAGATTATTATACAGAGTTAATTGGGCAGCATGGATACAAGAAGGCATGGTGTTGAGGACAAGGAACAGCTGAGAATTGGTTTGTAAACAATTTAGCTGATAAGTGGCAGTCCTGGGGACATTACAATGTACATTTAACCAAGTACCTTCTTACTCGAATTCTATAATGATCCCTGAAAACTTTATAAGTCTCAAATTTCATAGCAAAAAAAGAAAAAAGAAATTTAGTGTGGCAATCCACAGTCTTCTTTCCTTCTGCCAGATTGGACCCCCATGTTTTAATCAATAGAATTTCATGTAGTTCACTGAGCACTCAGTGAGCCATGTCATGACAGCCATGTCTTGCCTAGGCAGTTCCTCTGATGGTTCAAGTCATTTTCTCCCAAATCAGGTTCCTAAGAATTCTTTCAAGTTAACAGATTCATTGGGCACACATTAAGCTTTATCTATTCCGTGAGGTGTTCAGAACACATCAAGAAATAAAACAGAAACTCTCCTCTTGTGAAGCACATATTCTACAAACTCACACCTTTTACATTATTCTAGACACTGACTTTCTTGCTCAATGCTATTTGAGCTTTTATGAAGCAAAAACCAGGTTGCTATCCATTTGACAATAGTTTATGTGCAAGTATCACATATGAATCTCACTCAGTATCTATAAGGAGGCCCTTTGTCTCCTTCATTAGATTAATTCCAAAGTACTTTTTTTGATATTATTATGAATGGGATGTTTTTCATATTATTATTTTTTTTTTGCAGATTCATTATTGGAGTATAGGAAGAGGATTGATTTATTTATGTTGATCTTGGATCCTGCTACTTTACTAAATTTGTTTATAAGCTCTAGAAGTCTGGTAGAGTTTTGTGGGTCTTCTAAATATAAGATCATGTCATCACCAAACAGAGATAATTTGACCTCTTCTTTTCCTATTTTTATCCCTTTAATTTTCTTCTCCTCCTAATTACTCTGGCTAGAGTTTCAAGGACTATGTTGAATAGGAGTGGTAGAAAAGGCATCTTTGTCTTCTTCCTGTTTTTACAGGAAATGCTTTCAGTTTTTTTCTGTTCAATATGATGTTGGTTTGGGTTTACTATATATATTCATACTATTGAGTATATATCCAATATATATGAAATCAGTATGTTAAAGAGATATCTGTACTGCTATGTTTATAATAGAACTCTTCACAATAGCTAAACTATGTATTTAATCTATTTGTCCATCAATGGATTCATAGGTAAAGAAATGGGGTGCATATACGCACAATACAAAACTATTCACCTGAAAAAAGAAGGAAATTTTGGCATTTCTAACAACATGAATCAACCCAGGAAGAACTATTGTAAGTGAAATAAGCCAAGTACAGAAAGACAAATTCCACATGATCTAACATCTATATTGAATTTTAAAAGTCAAACAATAGATGAGAAAAAAAAAATGATGATTACCAGAGTGCTGTGGGTATGGGGATAGGGAGGGATGTTGGTCAAAGGGTACAAAATATTTGCTAATGGGAGAAAAATGCCAAAGAGATCTTTTATAAAATCACAGGGGCTATAGCTAATAACAGCATATCACATACTTGAAGACTGCTAAGAGATGATTTGAGATTTATTCATCACAAGCAAAAATAAGTGTGAGATAATGCATATGCTGATTGTATTCATTGAGCAACCATATAATGTATACTTAGATTAAAACATCATGTTATATACAATAAAAATATTTTTATCAATTTTTTAATTAAAGATATTTTCCTGTCTCTAAATAACCCAGATATTTCTTATTTCAGGGCCTATGAATATGTTTCTCCTGTCTAAAGAGATTTCCCCCAATAATCCCTTTTATTGGACATTCTCACTTACACTTCAGGGTATAGGTGAAATGCCCTTCTACTGGGACAGCAGTAGAGCCAAGCAAGGGCATCAGGGGGGAGTGAGAGGGAAGGGTAAGGGGGTCACTAGAGATTGAAATTGACCAAATTATGTTATGTGTATGCATTATATGACATATGTGGATTCATATGTCACAATGAATCCCACTATTACACAAAAATGTGATGCACCAACAATTCTCTAAATGTCAATTGCTCTGGTATAACATCCCTATATTATTTAATCTAAATTAGATTTCTTTAGTCTTCCCTCTGTTAAATCAGGTATGCAGTCTCTTTTATTAACTAGACTTACAATGATTCTCAAGTGTTTTCCTGACTTTATCTGATTAGTGGGATTGTTTTGAAGAAGACCATAAGATTTATGATGGCAAAGATCCCATATATTTTCTCTCCTCATACTAGGCAGGAGCTAAGGTAGTATATTAAGAACATAATGTAAATTGTTGAAATGATAAGAAATACAAAAAAGTACATCCTTCATGCCATGAAAACATAAAGAAAGGGGAGCCTAATCCTATCACTGGGTTGCCACAGGTAAAAGGGAAAGTTTGGAAAGAGAGGGATGGCTGAGATTGCCTTGAAACATAAGATGGCATGTCTAAGTTATACAAAGAGGAGCTTCTCCAAAGTGAAGCAGCAGTACTCGAGAATACTTAGTCATGACAATATGGGGCCCAGCAAAGTTTTGTTGAGTTTCAGAATGCACAATTAAGCACTTAAGGGAAATGAATAGTGATAACTATAAAAATAACAATGTTGGAGAGAAGGCAAGACTACAGGATAAATTCATGCTCACAAAGGATCCCATTTGACCAGAGATGTTATTGGAGGTGTTTTCCATGGATTTTCTGGCCATTCTAGGACTTCTGATCTTTTCTGCATTAATAATAACTCAAAGCCTTTGCTTAGAATTATTTGAGAAATTTTAGCAATTGATACAAAGGTACTAGTGTCTTCATATAGAATAAATTAGTATGTGATTCAGGAAATTATGGGGGAGCTGACAAGGTAACAACAGAAAGGATATACATCTGAACAAAAGGTGTATTCTATCAGGATGCTCCAGTCTCAAAGGAAAGACATAACAGTTTAATGTGTAATTTAAAGTGGTGAATGAGGGTACAAAAAGAGTCACTAGGGTTTGTTGCAGAATTGAAGGAGCCAAGGTTGTGCATTTTCTTCAGGAAAGGGAAGAGTCAGTTAGATAACCTGCTTCTGTTCAATGGAGTTGACAGTTTAGATACCATCTTTGCTCTGAGCAATTGTTCTCATCAGCTTTTCTCTCATATTAGTCTTTGAATGACCAGTATCTGTAGTACATTAACATGCAATTAAATTTTTCCTGGAACTGAAAAATACCTTTCCATATCCTCTTAAACTTGTTCAAGAAGCACTAATAGGAGAATGTTTCGCTTCATTGAGAAAAGTGTAAACTGTTCTTATGTTATAGAGTATTGGCATAATTAAATGAGAAACTAGGTAAAAGCACACATTTTGCCTAGCAAATAAAAGCCATGAAGAGTTTAAAATTGATTCTTTAGTTAAGAGGAAACCAAGTCTTGCTCATTGTTCTTTGAAGGGCTGATTTGAATTCCTTATTTCTCAGACTATATATCATTGGATTGAACAATGGGGTGAGGATGGTATAAGACACAGATATCAGGGTGTCTTGGCTGGAAGAGTAGTTGGACTTGGGCCTCAAGTAGATGAAGGAGGCACAGCCATAGTGGACAGTTACCACAATGAGATGGGAGGCACAGGTGGAGAAGGCTTTGTATCTTCCAACAGAGGATGGGATCTTTAGAATGGCAGAGATGATGCGGACATAGGACACCAGGATGAGTAGCAGTGGGATAACTAAGACCAATACACCCAGCATGAAGATGACCAACTGACTGAGGTGGGAGTGGTGAGATGCCAGTTTGAGGACAGGGGAGATGTCACAGAAGAAGTGATGCAGTTGGTTGGAAGAGTGGAAGGGCAGGTGAAATACCAAAGATGTGATGATCTGAGCCACAGTGAAGCCACAGGCACAAGCAGCGGACATTAATCCCAAGCACACCCCATGGCCCATGAGCACTGTGTAACGTAGCGGGTTGCAGATGGCCACGTAGCGATCATAGCCCATGGCTGCCAGCAGGAAGGAGTGAGAGCAGCCCAGGAAGAGGAAGGTGAACATCTGGATGGCACAGCCCAGGAAGGAGATGGTCTTCTTCTGAGCCAGCAGGTCCACCAGCATCTTGGGCACAATGACAAAGGTATAGCAAGTCTCAAAGCAAGAGAGAACTGAGAGGAAGAAGTACATAGGGGTATGAAGGGCTCTGTCCAGCACAATGGTGGACATGATGATGGTATTGGTGCCCAGTGTGAAGAGGTAGACGAGCAGGAAGACCACGAAGAGCAGCCTCTGGAGGCTGGCCAGAGCTGAGAAGCCCAGGAAGACAAATTCTCTCCCCCAGGTCTCATTGACCCACTCCATAGACAGCAGTTCTACACAGGAGTGCCAGGGACAGAAGTGGAGGCCAGGACCCAGGAAGAAGAGCAGAAAAGTACAGGATCCTCAGCGTGAAGCTGGCATGTGACAAGTATTTCTGGATATTTGATAGAATTCCTTTATTTTCTCTTTAAAACATCTGCTAAAAGAAGAATTGATGCTAATATACTATAGAATATTTAGTGGCTCCAGTTGGGAGGCTATTTGTAAGTGAAAGACGGTTCATATTTTTAGCCCAGGATTATGCTGGTGCCTAACAGATTACCCTTTTATCTTTTATGTGCCTTATTATTTTTTTGCTCAATGTAAACTAAAGGAAACTAACTCTCTAGAAGTGAAAAATGTTAACTTCATCTATCTGAACCTGATCAGAATGTAGAATGAAGGATAAAATTCACCAAATTATGCTATGTGGATTTATGTATAGATCTTAATGAATTCTACTTTTTTTATAAACCAGTTAGAAAACCAAATAAATAATCAGAAGGAAAATTGTAGAGTAAAGCAATAGAGGAAGGCATTGTGATATGCAAGGGATTAAAATGGAGCAAATTATGTTATTTCATTTATGACTCTTATGTTAGTACACAAATCAATAAAAAAAATTCAGATTCATTTCTGACAGACTGACCAAGAGCACTACTGGAGGCTCCACAAACCAGTGCAAAACTCAGAGATGGGCAGAAGATAACATTAAAGAAAATACATATTTTTCTTATTCAGGAAAAGAACAGTCACCAGATGGTAGAGAGAAACTCTAACTTGGTGACATTTTCCTGCACATGGCAGTTTTTCCAGTCTGAGTTTCCACATGGAATCCCAGAGTAATTGAGCTTTTCAGCAGTGTCTCACATCTTGCCTCAGAATGACAAAGAGAGTAGGACAATGGACATTGGAGAGGTTCCGCGTCCCTGCTAGAAAGCTCCACCTTTGCTGTAGTAGTAGGTCAATAAGGCAACTTTTGCAATTTCTGATGCTTGAACCAGTTTGTAAAGTGGTAGAAAGAATTATTTCTAAAGTGATTGTTAGGCCTTTGATGATATTATTTTTTCCATGGGTGCGTATTCCCACTGCCTGACCTGATAATAAATAATAAGGTTTTCCCTGAATCATCCACTACATATTAGCTATGTACAGTCTTCATTTATTTGTGTCTGAGGGTTTAACATCATTTCATACTGAGGAATTATTGTCATATTCTACCATATATTAATTTTATTTTTACAACTTTTTAACCCATAGTAACACACATCCTTTTTCTAGACACTAACTTGAACTATGAACATTTCTGAAATTCGTTGCATCTATACCTTGACTTTGGAGATAATAAACTTTTTTCTTTCTTACTTTCTAAAAACGGGTCCTAAACACAGTATATGACCTCTATCTATATCACTACAACCTATTATTATTTACTATTGCTATTACCACCTATCATTATTAATATTTTATCACTATTACATATAAAAAAGGACATTTATAACTCCATATTAAGCATGTGCATCTCTGTGTGTGCTTGTATGTGTGTGTGTGTGCATGTGGGTGTATATACTAGCTATGTCTTTTCTATACTAAGAAAGCCAAGTTTCTGAACATAACACCCACCTCCTAGGATGCCTCTGTCCATTTCAAAACACTGAGGGAAAATTAAATTTATGATCATTGTTTATTCTTGGCTCATCATTGTCCCAGAGACTTTCATCTGGTTTCCTGAGGACTTATTCACTTCTAATGCTCACTCTATCTTGTGTTGTAAAAATGTAGAACACAGAAACTGAAATTCGCTCCTTCTGAAGGAGTCCTTCTATCTACCAATACTAAGGAAAATTAAGTTTAATTATTGTCACTCAGTCTTATACAATCAGCTGATTCCAGTGACATGGATTTTTACATAGTATTTACGTGAATCCATGGCTTGGATGAAAAGTGTAATTGATCATGGTCCTTTTATGTGATGTGTAGAAACCTAGCATCAGAGCATCTGAGAATTCAGCCCCATCTGCTGATGAGCACATCAGAGACCACACATAGTATGTTATCTGCAGTCCTATGACAGAAAGATATATAAGAATGAAAATTAGAATTTTCTTGCAGCCAAATGTCTACAGTTATAAAGTGAATATGAAAGATCTCTCACTTAGGAGTGACGCTATCTAAATCTTTAGGTTTCTAGTTGTGCATTTCAGGGAGAAGCACTTATTATAGATATATGGTCTCTCTAGTCTAAAGTGAATGGTGTGAACAAGAAGTGTAATAAGCTGTTAGATGCATGGAAGGTACTGAAGCCAGAGGGTCTTTGAGTAACATTTTGCAGAAGAAGTTTTGACCTAAGAAAATAGTTTAATACAATGGTCTTTAGGAGTTTCTAACCCAGAGAATCAAGGATTCTCTAGCTAGTGGATGTCAAAAGTCCCCTTATGATATTCCAGAATCCATGAATAGAATTCAGGTCATGATCCTTGCAGATGATAGTTCCCTGTCTTGTGTTTCTATATTCTCAAAAGTTTCATTGTGGTTTCATATAATCTGGATTTAAATGAATACTCAATATTGGAGGAAACTGGATATACTCAAAAAGAGAGAAATCTACTGAGCTCTTACATATGAAAATTTTGAGAAATTCTAACATTTATCTTAGGAAAAGAATTCAGTAATGAGCTAAGAGAAATTACACAGATAGCCTCTGAGAGTAATGAAGTAGAAAATTTATCTTTTTAGATGTCCACCAAAATGTTTAATTTCTCCAAACAGCCTAATTAAAATGGAGTGTAAGTACCATATTTCAATTATACCTAAAAACTTATTCCATGAGTAGACAGCAAGAGATGTAGAGAAGTGGGACACCTATTTCATCTAATCCATGAGTCAACCAGTCGGGGAAAATAAGAGGAGAGAATAGAGGAGGTGAGGGAAGGGAAAAGAAGGGAAGAAAGGAATCCAGCTGAGTGTTGCAGTACAATCATGTAGAGAAATTCAGAGAACTATGTAGAGCATTCCTAATCACTTTTAGTACCTGTGATGAAAAGTAGCCCCCGATTCTCCTTTTTATCCCTGTCACTTACCAGAAATGGCATCAGTGATCTCCATGAGGGGTGGAGGAAGAGTGTTCTCAACCACTACCTATCTCTCAGGTCCAGGACCTGCAAAGTCCCAGACTAGAGCAATGTTCCCACTGCCCAGCAGGGACCTACATTGCTTTCCCCTTTCCAATTAAGAGACAAGCAGCTGTTTGGTATCGGGGATTCTCTGACAAGTAGGATGTGGCCATATATCAGAACCTGAGAGAACAGCAGAACAGAAAGAATCTGCCTTAGGACAGAATCTCATATGCATCAAGGGAGTGAGTCTCCTCCATCCATCAGGACTTTCAGCTTCTCCAGATAAGTCACCCTCTTTAGAGGTAGGGACCAACACAGGTCATGGTTATTAGAGGCAAGTCGTATGATCACCAGACTCCTGAGACTAGTTCTACTGCCCTGGAGACATTGTCTTGGCTTTATTGGAAAGCAAGTTTCTCAAAGGTGGCCTTAGATGAAGAGCCTTGGGAAAGGAGCCATTAAAAGTATAATTGGCCTGTGTATGCAAAGGAAGTTGAGTCCATCTGTCAGGGATTCTAAAGGACAATCTAAAGGAGAGTTCACCACAGTTCAGACTGTAAAGCAACTGACCAAGTAGAAAATCCTCATTGAACTTTAAGCCAAGATACTAGTACATTTGTACAGGGGCTCTCAACTTTAGTGTTTGTAAAAATTCAAAAGATATTTCATTATGAAATTCATTTTTCAGGCTTCTGCCCCCAGAATTTCTAATTGTAATTGATATATTTTGTAAAAACCTAAATCTTTATCAAATATCTCAAATCTGGTTGAGGCCTAGCATTAAATTGTTTCTTGTTGTATGATTATATTTGTTTAAAAAAAACCTATGGGGGCTAGGGATGTGGCTCCAGCAGTAACTCGCTTGCCTGGCATGCGCAGGGTGCTGGGTTTGATCCTCAGCACCACATAAAAATAAAATAAAAGATGTTGTGTTCACCGATAACTGAAAAATAAATATTTTTAAAAATTCTCTCTCTCTCTCTCTCTCTCTCTCTCTCTCTCTCTCTCTCTCCCTTTAAAAAAACAAAACAAAACAAAAAACAACAACAACAAAAAACCCTATGCACTATATATACAGTTGTCACTACCATCCAAACTAATCTGTAAAGTCAATATAATTGTACTAAAATTCCCAAATAAACTGTGAATTCAACTTAACAATTGTTTTTCTAAATTTGCATGTAAGTACAACACCATTTAAAAAAGGACAAGTGATGCAGGGACTCCTTGTCTTGGTAATGAGATGCCTCAATAATAAAAAAGACCATGAACCTGGTGCTGGAAAAGTTAAATAGTGTATAAGAGACAAATAGAAGAACTCAGAAATTCTTTCATATATACATGCAAATTTATCATGCATGAAAGTGACCTCACAAGTCAGATTAATGAGAAAATCATAATTATTTTCTAAATAATGCTGGGATACTTGACTCCCTCTATGGGCCCCTTTGCTAAGAAGGGTAGTCTGGTAGAATGATAAAACACCTTATTTAATGAACAGCACCAGTTCTGCAGCAGTGCCTGAAGGAGCCCTGTTTGCTACCCAAAGTAGTATATTCTCTGAAACATCACCCAATATACTGCTGCACAATTTTTGAACCATGTAATCTTGCAAATCAATAAATTAAAAAATGTGAAACAAAAAGAAAAAAATGATATAAATATAACATTGCCAAAGAATGGGGAAGAATGTCCAATTAATTTATATAAAATGTTCTCCTACTAATAATCAAAATGTAAAAGTATTCAATATATAATTTTTGTCATTTTTCTTGGCTAAAACTTAAATATTTTAAACAGTACATGTCATGGAGAAATCATCATTACATGTCATGGAGAAATCATCACTAATTATATGATGATTTCTCCATGACATGTACAGCTCTTAAAATTAAAAAAAAAATCTAATTTGTCTGTTGATTTTGCTAGAATACTTTTACATTTAAAAATGGATGTTTGAATTACAAATCAGCCAATGCTCACAATTTAAGTGTACAGTTTGGTAAATTTGACATACATTCAAATGACACCATTCCCAATCAAGTTATAGATTACTGTTCTAAACCATGAAGGTTGCCTCCTCTCCCTTTGTGGTTATTCCTACCCAGCCTGGGCACCAGAAAAAAAAAACTCTTGTTGTAAGACTATATTTGTTTAAAAAATTATGCACTATTCAGTTGTCACTACCATCCAAACTAATCTGTAAAGTCATCTGTAAAGCAGGTGTAAAGCAGCTGATCAAGTAGAAAATCCTCATTGACTTTGTAACAAACAACAAAAACCATCAGCTACACTGATCAACATTAATTAGATGAAATTAAACAACATATAGAAATATATTTAAAGGATTAGAAATTGATAGATACAGATGAGACACAAAGCAGATCCTACATGTGCGTTATTTTTTACTTTTTGGTACTGCGAATTGAACTCAGGGGCACTCAACCCCTAAGTCTCATCCCCAGTCCTATTTCATATTTTATTTAGGGATGGAGTCTCAGTGAGTTGTGTAACACCTTGCTTTTGATGAGGCTGGCTTTGGCTTCTGCCTCAGCCTCCCGAGCTGCTGGGATCACAGGCCTATGTCATAGCTCCAGGCCTACATGTACACTATTATCATCCTTAAAAAACAAAGTCAAGGCCAGGCCTGGTGGTGCACACCTGTAATCCCAGCGGCTCAGGAGGCTGAAGCAGGAGGATTGTGAGTTCAAAGCCAGCCTCAGAAAGGCAAAGCACTAAGCAACTCAGTAAAACCCTGTCTCTAAATAAAATATGACTGGGGATGTGGTTCAGGGGTTGAGTGCCCCTGAGTTCAATCTCTGGTACAAAAGAAAAAAAAATCAATATTTAAAACTATTGAAGGAGCACCCACCCACTGAAATAAAAGCAAACCTGTGTCTCTTTTATTATTCTTTCATTTTATTCATGTTTGTGACCATTCAAATACTAATGAACTTTGACCAAAGGAGTCAAGTTAAAAGCATGTTCCAGTCAAACCATTTAATACATACATGTTGGCACCATTTTATACATGTATATTGGCACCAGAAATTGAACCCAGGAGTGCTTAACAACTGAGCCACGTTCCCAGCCCTTTTAATATTTTATTTAGAAACAGGTCTTGCTGAGTTTCTTAGGGCCTTGCTAAGTTACTGAGTTTGTCTTTGAACTTGTGACCCTTTTGCCTCAGCTTCCAGAGCCACTGAGATTACAGGCATGTGCCACCAAGCCCAGCACAAAACATTATATTTTAACATAAGAAAAATTATGTATCACTGTGAGCAAAAATTCTGATCACTAGCAATAAAGAAAATATTATTTCTTGTCATGAGGGTGTCAAGATCTTCAAGAAATTCAAGGAAGAAAAGTTCAACAAGGAATTGACTACATGTACATACTGTTCTCAGATACCAAAGATACAGTGTCATGACCCCTTGCCCGCAAGGAAGACGCAACTCAGGAATCTTCTTTCAGCAGTTTATTCAGGCCCTTGATAGTTCTTCTTCTACCCCTCGGATGCCCCTCCCAGCCTTAATAAAGCATCTCAAGCCCCAATGCAAAGCTGCCACGTGGAGCTTTCTCATAGGGTGATGAAAAATCATGTGCCAACTCTCCCAAATAAGGAGTTGTTTGTCACAGACCACAGCGGAGCCAGCGCCATCTTGTAATGGCGACCATAGTCTGCAGAAACGGCAGAAGCGGCTCACCACAATACAGGAAAAAAACTTTTAAACATGCTAACACTCCAGGAATATTAAAATTTCTAGATTTTCTTTCTGAATTCCCTAGATTAAATGTTGCATTCAGAGAGATGTGTGCTGAATCATTCCATGAAAAGACAAATGTGTGGTAGATTCATTTTTGAAGGAATATATATAATTGAATAAATAGACCTACCTGTAGATGCAAGACTCAAATAAGCGGGAATAAGAGTGAAAGCATAGAACCTAAGGGTTATGCTCTTAACAAAGTAATACATTGAAACAAGGCAAGTGAGGAGAGAAGTGACAAGGTAAGCAAAACTTTCTTATTGCTGCATAAATAATCAATTGGATTCAGTGGATGTCACTTAAAACAGATGAATAAATATCAAATGCATAAAAAAGAAATACAGAAGACAGAAATATGATTTGCTGTCAAAACAGAGCATGATTCTATGCATTACATAGACATTACATGCCTATAACAAAATAACTCAGAAAGGCTAAAAAATAAAGAAGGGGACAATTTACCAATTGTAGGCAACCTAAGAAAAGAACAAGTTGTGTTCTTAATATTTGGCAATTTATAATTCACGCTAGGAGCATTGAGTGAACAACAAAACATACTTTCAATGCAGAGAGTTACAATTCACAATTAAGTTGATATCTCTGCATCCCCACAATATAGATGCAACCCTCATAAGAAAGATATCATACAAAATGTAAAAAATTAATGGGCAATACCAATACACCACTGTTCAAGCAGATCTGGAGGAAAAATATAACAAAGGATTAAGGAAATCTGAAGAGCAAAATCAGTAAAGCAAAACTTTTAGGTATGTATTTAACTTTGTATTTTTTTTCTTAAAGAGTATATACTTTGTTTTCAAAGGACACAAAACATTTGTTATTGTGGACTATTAACTCACAACAAAACTTTCAACCACATCACAAAGTAAAAAGGATACAAACAAACTCCCTAATCTTAATATAATAGATTAATACGGAGTAATAATATAAGAAGGTTCTGCCACTTAGAGAATTGTAGAATATATGTTGGGTCAAAGGGGTAATGATAAGTAAAATAAATTGAGTTGTAGAAAACAATGTCAATTATATTCCATTAATTTATCAGATACAGCTAAGATTAAAGGAACGATTAGAATAAAGTTTATATCTTAATTTTATGTAAGAAAAATATTTACTAAATTTTTCAAAATATAAATCATCTCAATGCCATCTCAACTGTTTCTGACATATAATAATTCATTTTAATAAAAATTATAAATCAAATGTTCAACACACATAATGTCAAAATTATTTTGCTATTAAAATACAAAAATTCAAAGGATTTGAGAAAGTATCACTGAATAAGAAACCTGAAAGTCTAAATTTAAATATGATGAAATATCATGAGCAGTAAATATATAGGTAGATAGATAGATAGATATGGCTGGCAGTTTAGTTCAGTGATAGAGCGCTTCTGAGTTTAATCCCCAATTCCCCCCCAAAATGGGGAAATATGTCATCAAAATAAACAAAAATTAGACAATATTAAGTAGAACATTTATTTGCAACAAAAGCACAATCTGAAATATTTGAAAGCAAATAAGAAATTGAAAATTACTAAAAACATTGTCATAAATGCTAATAAAATATATTACAAACTGATGGAGAAGATAACTAAAGCTCTAAAACTAAAACTGTATGCAAGCACATAGCTTATAAAATATGATCACAGTAACCACAATGCACCCAAAATAAAACTTATTTCACTTATTTTAATATCAAACCAAGATCATGTACACTCATCAGATTAGCAGTAGTGATCTGTATTAAATAAAGAACAACAAAAATATTAACAAACAAGACTGTAAATTATTTTAAAATTTTGCACAAAGAAGTTCAGCCAGCTATATGTAGAGACACACACCCATAATCTTAGCTGCTTGGGATGCTGAGACAGGAGGATCACAAATTTGAGGCTGTCTGGACAATTTAGCAAGAATCTGTCTCAAAAAAAAATATAGATAGATATAGATAGATAGATAGATAGAGATAGATAGATAGATAGATAGATAGACAGACAAACATGGCTGGCAGTTTAGTTCAGTGATAGAGCGCTTCTGGGTTCAATCCCCATCCCCCCCAAAAATGGTGGAATATGTCATCAAAATATATTTTGTTCCTTGAGTATATTCATCAAACTTATCCCAATAATTTCACTTTATAAAATTACCCCACTATAACAAATTTACACACAAACATCTACTTACAGCAAGATAATCTGTAAGTCATAATACAAACTTAAAGTATTGGGTTTAAGAAAGACACACACACACACACACACACACACACACACACACTGAATGAAGACTATGGAACCAGAGGCAGGTAACTTGCATTTGGGTCCTGGTTCTTTTGTTGGGTGACTGTGTGACCTTGCAACACAGTTATAACCTCTCTTATATAATTTTCCCATCTGGAAGGCGGGCTTTCATGAGCACTGAATGCATGAGCACTGGTAAACAGTGCAGACAGCAGCACCAGCTCTGCAGGAGCCACGCTGCTGGTGATAAGACTTTCTATACCACTCTTTCTCTTGCAGGTCTCTTCTATAGAGACAAATCCTTCATCCCAAGACAGTGATGGCTAAGCTTTATGGTCATCCCATCATGGGGTCAGTGAATCAACTTAATGACCAACATTAACAGTTTAAAATCTAAACAGAGAGGTGGGAAAGGAAGCCGCAGAGGAGGTCAGAGGGAGTACCTCTGACCTGACTAGTCTCTATTTAAAGAGAATCTTTCTTTCCCTCCTCTGGCTCCCTGGCTCCCATCAGTGGTGTTTTTGTCATGAGTGATTCTTCTCTAGAGACAGAACTGTAGAATGTGAAAAGAATCAGTGTTTCTGAAAAGAAGAATAAATAGTTCATGACACACTTTATTTTCAATATTGTTTGCCTTTCCTCCTCAATCGTCAGGGCTGATGAGAGTAAATTAGAAGAGAAAAATTAAGGCAGGAAACGAACAATATTTAAAAACCTCTTATTAGGTTGACCTGGGAAGGGCAATTGGAGATTATTTTCCAGAGTTATTTGGGCAGCAGGTACACAGAAGGAAGGGTATTGTGGGCAAGAACAGCTGAGAAGATGGCAGAGATAGAATAAATCGCAAAGTGGGTGTTGAAAAGTTTCAGGAGAAAAGTTGTTGAACCCCTATACAAAGAAAAGACCACTGACTCCAATTTTAAATCAAATTAAAGCAAGCTTCTATTTGTGTACACAAAGAGAGCTAATCAGTGGCCGTCTCCCCAATGTGGGCTAGAGACCAGCACCCCAGCTCTTCAAGAACGAGATTTTATAGCACAAAGGGTTGCAAAGGGGGGGGGTGTCTTGAGAATTTACAGATAACAGGTTTTTGACAAGCATAATACAAAGGCAGATAGTAGGTTAATGATCTAAATGGCTTAATATTTCAGGGTAGGAAGTAAATTCAGATCCAAATATCAGAATTTATGAGATGCGCTGAGGTTTCAGAGAGGTTTGTTATCTGGTCAAGGGGAGCCAGGATTTATGAGGTGCCACTAAGGTTTTAGAGAAAAGCAAAGGCTTCTCTTCCAGCTGCCATATTGGATCCCTGTGTTTTGATGGATGGAACTTCATGTAGTTCACTGAGCCCTCAGTGAGCCATGTCATGACAGCAATGTCTCTGTCTAGAAGATCCTCTTATGGTTCAAATCATTTTCTCCCAAATCAGGTTCCTAAGAATTCTTTCAAGTTAACAAAGATTCATTGGGCACACATTAAGCTCTATCTACTCCATTTAGTGTTCAGAACACGTCAAGAAAGAAAACGGAAACTCTTGTCCTCATGAAGATATTGTTGAATATCTATAAAGCCCCCATTTTTACATTATTCTAGATAATATTGCAAATCTAATGATTTCTCGCGTAGGTGATAAAGTTACTTCCTGTGATCGGTGAAAATATAAAGATATATAATCTAAAGAAATCTCTAGGAAAAATACATAAATTCACATTTTTATCTCAGAATTTTCTTTGAGCAAATAATTTAATCTTCCTGGGTCTTAGTTTTCTGTCCTAAAATTTGAGGTATTATAAGGATTAAGGGACAACGTAATTTAAAAATTTTATCCCAGAATAATACATGAGAGGCCCTAATTAAATATTTCCTTTTTTTCCTTTTTTTTTTTCTTTTTTCACTGTAATATGGATAACAGGGAAGCTCCTGCAGCATCTCCAATCTTGTTTATTTTTCCCTAACCTGAACACCTCTTCCTGGGCACTGTCCTTCTATTCTTCCGGTAACCACCTTGCAATCCTTCACTCTCATGTGCTTGTGGGCCCCAGGTTTAAGAAGATCTCAAGAATTTCCAAATTGACCATAAGTTAAAGGTGTAGCTGGCCATCACCTTTGAGACAGCATCAATGCCCTACTCCATAATTTTACTACCCAATCCCCTAGGGAGCCATTATCACATGGCTTCTGACACAAATTCCATCTCCCTGCAATTAGCTGTTGTGAACCCAGGGGAAATGGACCTGACATCAAGTTTGCCAAGTGATAAAATATGGAGTAAATTGAGGGAATTAGTTGATTTCCTCTTTGGGACCCACTGGAGTGGTAACTTAGTCTCTAGTGAAACTCTGGGCATGGTCAACAGAAAAGTCCTGGTAATCCTCTCCCATGGCCTTCCTCCTCCTATGGTTCCTGATTTTTATCCTTTGGCTGGAGGCATGGTGTTCTGGCTTTTGTACTTCTGAATTCCATCCTGTATTTCAAGGGGGAGAAGTGGGTTTGAGAAAAGAGAGATCAATGGCCCATAGGCGCCTGTGAGATCCACAGTGAGTGCAGCAAAGAGCAACCCTGGGAGATGCAACATCACATTGGAACACTCAGCTCTGGGACCCAGAACCACTTTATTTATCTTTTAATTTCAAAGGCAATATTGAGTGCCAGTTTCTCTTATGAACTGTGTTGTCAGGATTGAGGAAATTAAGAAATTTAACCCATCTTAAGAAATTTAACCTCTGATGGACAAGGAAAGAGAAAGCACTGACTGCAGAATAACCTGTGAGGGTTATAAGAGTGAGAAATGCACCCCGACATGATGAGAGCAAATGGAAAATAATTATGAATTACATTATTGAGGTTAATAACTTCTTAGAGGAAGTCGTGCTTGCATGAAGCTTTGAAGTCTGAATATTGTGCAAACAAAATATAAGAAAAAAAATTCAGGAGAATGTGTGTAAAGATTATGTGGCGGGGCTAGGGATGTGGCTCAAGCGGTAGCTTGCTCGCCTGGCATGCGTGCGGCCCGGGTGCGATCCTCAGCACCACATACAAACAAAGATGTTGTGTCCACCGAAAACTAAAAAATAAATATTAAAAAA
>NW_026000019.1:29901959-29907476 GCF_001458135.2 Marmota marmota marmota
GCCTGTGCAGAGCGGCTCCAGTGGAGCTGCAATGCAGGTGAAAGGACTCCATGGCACTGGGGAGAAGTCTGCCGGGGCACTGGTTTTGGAACAGAATTCTGGGTAAGCAAAGAAAAACTTCTCACAGCCACGTTTCAGCGAGCGGATGTCGCTTCACTGGGGCTTAGGATGGAGTGTCTGCACTACTAGAGTCAAGGTGAGGTCCTCCCTGAGCCCCTGGCACCTGGGCTCCACTCAAAGTAGAGGATGACAGCCAAGTAGAGGCTAGAGCACAAGAGGGCGCACTTCCCCCTGAGCGTGCAGGATGGACTCCAGGATCTTGGAGCCCTTGGCCTGCCTATTTTCCTGGGTGTTGTATCAAAGAAGGTGGACAGAACCTCTGATAGGAAAGGTGTGCAAAAAGTCGAGCAGCAAGCGCTTGCTGGCGCTCCCCAGCCCCAGGGTTCAGGGGCTGCCACTGTTGTTAGCCCAGCTGCCGCCAGGCACTGCAGTCTGCACCCAGCCCCGCAACCCAGGGCAACCACCACCTCCCAACCTCTTTGCTTCTGCCGCTGCCACAGCTACAGTCTCTGCCTTAGGGGTTCTCGCTCAGCTTCATAGGCTTTTTGAGCACACTGCAGTCCATCTCTCCCAGTTAATCAATCGTCACCATGGAGTGTAGGAACTGGGGCGATAGATAGTCACCCAGGCCAGCCAGGCAACAGGAATGGGCGAACAAGGGCTAAGAGAGGGAGCCTTCAGAAGTGACCGCCAACTTGGTCCCCAGAGGCTTGGGCGGCCAGACCCCTATTGGGTCCCCTTCCTCCTGCAGCCTTCAGGTTACATAGCAGCTCTAGCAGCCTCAGGTGCCTTGCACATGCTGTGCTCTGACAAGGGGGTGGCAGTGCAAGTGTGTGTTGAAGGCAGAGAAGCACTGGCTCACCCCTGTCATTGCCTCAAACGTGTTTTGCTGCTCCTGCACCTTGGGCTGCAGCCTGCTCATTGCCGTTCTTACCCCAGCACTGCCAGAGCTCTGTGCACTGCCTCCACTTTTTCTTGGAGGAAGTTTGATAGCATGAATAACTAAGAAATAGTCCTTTCCCTTCCTTTCTCTTCCTACCCCATCCTGCCTCTCAGTGACAACAAAGTCAAGATCTTCAGCTGACCTGTGCACATCTTCAAGACTCCATTCAGCTCCTGGCCACTTGCACATTTGCCTGCTATGGTGCTATACTCTTTGTGATCGCACATTGGTATATGCAACATCCACTGGCCCTGGACTCCATGTACGAATCTACTCTAAGCAAATTCTTAATTATTATTAGAAATGAATTATTATTAGTGCTTCTCAAGTTGCATGATCAGAGTCAACACCGATTTTATCCCTGTGTCTTTTTCTAATGTAAGCAGGTGGAATTAGAAGCACTTCTTTACGAACTACTTCATCGGCCTTCTATTGCTTTTGATTTGTTGAGTCTTTGTTATCTGTCAGCTCAAAATTATTTCCAATTTTCCTTATAATGCTTTTCTTTACCCCATATATATATATATTTTTTTTAATAAAAAGTCTTTGCTTTATTTGAAACTTCTGGTGACCTTTGAATTATTTTTTATTGTTGACTGAAAATTTAATTTTATGTTCAAATTATCTATTCTCAATAAATCCTTGAGGAAATTTTGAGTCTTGCTTTATGATTGCATTTGTTATCTTGCCTTCACTGCTTCAAAATACCTGAGATAAACTTTTTTCCCCTTGTACTTTTCCTATTAATTATAGACAGTGTTTCCAACTGTATATAAGGCAGTTGATTTCCTTTAGTTATTGTCAACATTTCTCCATATAATGTTTTTTTACTAGGTCCCTGTTTATTTTTTGTATATGTTTTATACGTATTTTCACATGCATATTTTTTGAATATTCATGTTTTTTGATATATATATATATATTCATACCCTAACTCTAACCCTTACACTACACAATATTTAATAGTAACCCTAAATTTACCCCATTCCTAAACCTACATTAATACAAAAGCATATATAGTAATATGAATATTCTCACATACTTATATTAAAATATGCAATTGATAATCATATACATAAGTATTTATATATGTTCACATGTAATTTATCTGTGCATTTGGAAGTTAATAAATGTGTATTTATACATCTCACACCTTTTCCTATTTCAAAACACATATATTTCTGTGTATTGCAAATTTTTACATGTACATTCTTATGATTATTCATGTTTTTCAATATACCTATTCTTTTCCTAATGTTTATTTGTATTTTGACTCTCATTCAATTATCAATGGTATATTTGCATATATATATTTGCTTTCACAAATTAAAAATGTGTCTTCCTACATCTCACATTAAACCCTTCCCAGTTTCAAAACGTCAAAATTGCACATGCACTTTCTTAAAACATTCATATTTTTCAGTATAAATATTAATTCCCTAACTATATACCAAATTTAGTACTAACCATAGTTTTACCCCTATAACTAACCTACATTCAGATAAAAGCATATATACTTATATGAATATGCATATATATTTATACTTACATACACATCAATGTTATATTTGCAGAAGTGTTATTATATTTCATATATAAAATTTATCTTTGCATTTGCATATTAAAAATTTGTATTTATGTCTCATATTAACCTTCCCCATTTCAAAACATATATTTATATTATTTTTTATGCAAATGTTACCATGTACATTCCTAGGTGTATTCATGTTTTCAATGAATATATTTATTCCTTAAAAATCAACCTAAATGTACACAAAAATTTGAAATCAATACTAACCATATATTTATTTGCATACCTAAACCTACCTTAAAATAAATGCATATATAGATTTTAATATCCATTTGTAAATAGTTATGTATACAATTATCAATTGTATATTTGAATATGTATAAGTATATATTCATATATATATAATTAATCTGTGCAGTCCTAGTTTTAAAAATCTGTATTCATATGTGTCACATTAAAACCTTTCTCAGTTCAGGGCTGTTACTGTGGCTCAATGGTAGTGCACTTTACTGGCATGTGTGAGGCACTGGGTTCGATTCTCGGCACTGTATATAAATAAATAAAATAAAGGTCTATCAACAACTAAATTTTTTTTTAAATAATAAAAAATAAAACCTTCCCTTTTTCAAAACATATTTATTTATATTTTCATACATGTATTCATGGGTTATTCTAATTAGTATTCTTGGTTTTCCATATGCATTTTTTTTCACTAACCCTAACCCTTACCCTACAGAAAATTTAACACTAAACCTAAATATAACTGTATACCTGAATCTACATTAATATAAAGCATACATAAAATTGTGAATATACATGTGTAATAAGACCTATATATTCAATTATCACAAATATATTTGCATATATATTATATATGCATATTTATTTGTGCATTCACAAATTTAAAAATGGCTACTTTCATACCAGTTTATAAACACCCCCACTTCTGCTTTTGCTCATCTGATCCCATCCTCTCAAACTTGAAACCTATTGTCTACTTATTTTCCCTAAAATAACTCATGTCCACCTGTAGGTTTTTCCTGACAGATTATCTGCAGCTGAATATCAATGTGAACACACTGTTGACAAGCATGCAATTAAACATATCAACATCAGTCGAGATATGCTGAACACACAAAGGCTAGTACATAAATTCATACTTAGATTGGATATCCACTCTTCCAGACTTGTACTCTTCATATATGCACCCTCTCCATTCCTCTGCGTCCATCACTCTTCTAAGGGAAACACAGAACCGCAACTTTTGTTTCCTTCAGAGAACAAGAAAACCTCACACTTCCCTGGTATTTACCACATAAGTATGAGCTTAATGAATGCTTGATTTTATGCTTTGAAAAGCACTGGCTCACTAGTCTAGAAACTCGGTGGACAGGGCCCATATTTGTTTTGTGTCCAACACCCAACAGTATGCTCTCACTAGCATTTCAATAAAATGATAAATAAATGACTATATTATTATTTTTTAAAATATTTTTTTTAATGGGCCTGTATCTTGGTGCTGAGAATCGAACACAGTGCCTCACACATGCCAGGCAAGCGCTCTACCACTGAGCCACAACCCCAGCTCCAAAGATATTATTATTAAGCGCGATTCTGTCACTCAGTTGCTGCACCACTACCTTCTGTGTCTGATAGATAAGATGGAGGAGGCTGGGAGACGCTGAGTGGAGGGTGGGCGCAGAGGGTCCAGACTTAGAAGCACTGTCCAGACTTAGAAGACCCCAGAGGAGGGCAGATGGACCTAAAATCGACAACACGTGTGGTAATGAACACAGACATCTGCTTATTTGCATTTGTCAAAATACACCTTTGAGGGAGAATTAACCAGTGACAAACCATCAACTGCGCATACACAGTCAACGAAGAAGAAATCCAAAGGGGGAGATGAGTTTTCAGAGTTTGACTGAAGCAACTGATAAAACCACGGGGGCGAGGCCTGCAAAGGATGGGAACTTAAAAGTGCCATCGCACACCCTGGGGCATCACACCCTGCTGGTTCTGAAGCCTTGTGCTTCCCGCCCAAATTTGCAAGTTTCCCCGCCCACCTGCCTGCCTACCCCGGATGTGGCCCAGGCCTAGCTCCGCCCTCCACGCACACGCACGTGCTCCGCACTCTCCAGGACCCCGGAAGGCCCAGGCGCCTGCGGGGAAGACAGCCGTCAAGACCGGCCCCAAAGGGCAGTTCCCACGAGTTGGCTTCTGGGCGGTCCTTCACCAGGTGACTTCTCACTTTCCAAGCCCCACTGCTGTGAGTCCTGTTCCCGTGCCGGCGTCCGTACCTCTGAGGGTCTGCCGCTCACCTGGAGAGCTGGTAAGAAGCCCAACAGGTCGCCCTCCCTGTGGCTGCGAGAGCCTCCGCCCCGCGCAGCCTGGGTACACAGCCTCTCCTGTATGCTGCAGAGGACGGTGGCAGCGCCATGGAGGACCCTGGGAGTGCCACGGAGGACCTAGGAGTGCCACGCAGCTGCTAGGGGGCGCCTGCTGAGAGGACTTCTGCTGGGAGCTGCAGCTGGGTGTCATCCTCCAGGTGAGTCCGGGAATTCTTGGGTGGAGTCCTGGAATGGCTACTCTGTTCTCAGGAGTCAGCTCAATTCTGTTGACTCTAGTGATGAATTGGGTTAGACCCTGAAATCCCCTGACCTTTCCCTGTTAGCTGTAGGCCAAGTGAAAGCCTCTGAATATTAGTGAGTTGAAATGACCAAAGACTGAATGCCCCCAAGGATGTTTCAAGGAAACTATGGGGAGTAGGTGGAACCAATGTGTTAAGGGTGACTCGACATCAGGTTTCAGTGATTTCATGATGTAGTATACCGCTAACACAAATATTATAATAATAACAAAATAGAAGCTTTTACTTTTGTATTTCTATGTGCTACCCTAAGGAGGTTATACATATTTTCTTATATAACACAACAACTTTATTAGTAGGTCATGTATGCTGGAACTTAGAATGGTAATCAGC
>NW_026000019.1:29914198-29916951 GCF_001458135.2 Marmota marmota marmota
AAATTGTGTATCTTGTCAAAAGGAAAAGCCTAGGCAAATTATAGTAGAAGATTTGTAGTAGAGATATTCTCCTTGCCCATAAGGACTCTAATAATTATCTGTCTGTGTATCATTGAACCATTGCTTTCTGAAACCATGCATGTTAAAGGAAGACTAATAAATGATTGGCACCATTGGCACTTTCAGCTAGAATTATGTCATATAAATTGCTACTTGAAATCGAAGAGTCTTAGATGGGGCCTACATTTACAGTAGTATTTTTTTTTTTACTTTCACGTTCTTTTTTTGTACTTTTTAAATTTTAATTTGTTATATATGACAGCAGAATGCATTATGACTCATATTCCACATATAGAGCACAAATTTTCATATCTATGGTTGTACACAAAGTAGAGTCACACCATTTGTGTCTTCATACATGTACTTATGGTAATGATGTCCATCTCATTCCACTGTCTTTATGTTTGTCCTCTTCTTGAGAATATTAATTATGTGACAGCAAATGCAGAAGAAAAATTGGCTATGTTTTCTTAAGCTTTCAAAGACTACTGCTTCTCTGTCAAGTTTTGAGGATATATATTTTTAGTTGCTAAATATCCACAACAATGCAAGTATTATTGTTAGGGAGAAAAGAATAAATAAAATAGATGACCTTTCCATATGTAAGTTCAAATTAATGAAATTTCCATCTTTCCCTTTTTTCCTCTACTCATTCTTATTCTCTGTATTATGTCTATTTTACCTACATAGCAAAGTAACCTACAGTAGGAAAGAAGAAAAAAATCCTTTATTAATTACATATTAGATGACACTGTAAAGGGACTTCATTGTAATAACTGTGGTATGCAACCACTTTTATGCATTCATTGAGTGTAACCTGCCTCAGTGCTTGGGCCTCACTGGAAACTGTGAACACAGAGATGGATCGAACATAATCTTAGTTTACATAGAACTGTCATTCTTGTGAACAGCAAGTGAAAGAATTGATAGTGGACTCATTGGTGAGTGTAGCCAGTGCTGTATCAAAAAATGTTGGTAGTCAGGTTGATCCCCCTACTGGTTGTTTCCAACAGGTCCCAGCATAATGATGAATGACTTCTCAGACCAACACCTGCTCTCCAGTTTGGCTCATAGAAATCCATATTCTCAAGGTCTGAAGATGATTTTGATGACATCAGTAGATACTGAGTATGCTCTGGCCAGCTGGCGAAAGAGGCAGGATAAGTAAGACACATAAGTTCTTCCTTGCGAAGATTATCGTGATGTTTTCTCTAGACCTCAGCATTTTCTATCCACTTCAAAACAAACTAATATTGTCATTCCTCAAAGTTCAACTCTTGTTTTTACTCAAACTTCATTTCAAATGCAGGTAAATAATTGAAGTAATTTTCAGGTTTGCAGTCCAAAGGGAGGAAGGTGGGGCTAAAAGCCTGGCTTTCTGATATTCAAGTGGATGACAGTCTATGACTCTTGTGTTGATAGAAGCAGAATAAACTAACTCCCCTGCTTTGCTCATCAGTTTACCCTGTGATGTGTATAAAATGTAAAATCTCCATGTATATAGAGAACTTACATTATAAGTGAGTTAAAGCAAACGAATGCATTTGCTGAGCTTGGACAGGTAAAGCACTGGGCTCATTTCCCTGCAGCATGCTAGGAAGGGTATCCAATCCTTACTGAAAAGAGCTTAACGTATGTGCTTCAGATTCAGCCATGGTTCTCAGTAGGTGAGAACATTGATTGCAGACACCAGTAGCCTGACCTAGTGAAGGGAAGATTGCCATGAAGAGCAGAGTCAGCACTGGACATTATCTGCTTTGGACTTAGTAAGAGGGATCTGGAAAATTTCTTCCAATGAGCGTCCCACAGTTGAGGGTTCACAAGACTTAGCATGGCTCCCCTCCATGTTTCTGTTCTCCTTTCCATATTCCTATTGCCTGAGCCAATTGTAACTTTTGTAATAAGTGAGGAATTCCTTCAGAGTCCTATACACCAACAGATGTCCCAGTGAGAGAAAAGAGGCCACAATAAAAATGGAGTATAACAAAATAATATTGATAGAGTGCAGAAAACAATTTCAAACACTCATGGTTTACTCTTTGTTCTGTATTTTTAGTGGATTTTGAAATAATGGCTGCATATTCAGAGAAGAACATTATGACTATGTTATGTTGACAGTTTTGCATTGTTCCCTTGAGGAAAAGCCTTATGATCCACTTTATTATTAAGGAAATAATGAGGTAACCACTGGGTAGTCCTGTAGATAATTTTAACTTGTTGGGAAACCATTTTTACTTTGAGGATTCTCAACATATACCGTTAGGAGTAATGTGAAATATGGTGTTTGGAGAGGGGAACAAAGAAAAGTTGGTAACATTGGCATGAGGGTACACAAGTACTGAGACTGCCCAATGAGTGGCGGTCTACGTCTGTAGTGACCTTCTGAAGAAACCAGTAGATCAGCCAGCATGAGGCCATTGGAAGGCAGAGGCTCCCACATTCCATGACATCTCCTACCTTCTGATTCTGTTAGACTGTTACCTAGCGCACTCAGCCCTACCTCCTCATTTCTGTCTTGAGTCCATGCTATAGACTCAGGTGTGTGAATCCTTGTTTGAGAGGTGAAGGAGTTTCAAGTGTTGTGGACTGCTGAGTACTTGTTTCTCAACAGTAAGTGAATCATGACAGCTGCTGTCTTCCCTTAGTCCTGATGAATTCTCCTCTGGTTATTTTATTTTTTAAAAAATATTTGG
>NW_026000019.1:29918916-29930819 GCF_001458135.2 Marmota marmota marmota
GGTATGATTGTCTGTTTCCCCTCTGAGAAAAAGATTTTCTCCAAAATTTTTTCTCCTCTTTTCTTTCATCAAAAGGAAATCCATCATTTCCAGAAGTAAAGATATTGTTATTTTGCCTTCAGTTTACTAACAATGGAATAATGAAACACAAAGACTATAGCAACTTTAAGTTTACAGGGAAGTGTAGGGTGGGCATAGGTTAATTCCCAGTTACTGATTTCTACTAGAGACATGAAAATGCCTTTTCATCCTCAAGAATAGCTCAAACCTTTTTTAACAGTATTCTGTTGTACCATATCAGATCCACAGACATATAACAGCCATGCTGGTAAAGGTCTGGGAATAATGATTCTCCATTGAGTTTGTAGTGAGTGATGTAGAAACTACTCACTGATTGACTGGACATTTCTGAATTTGATTTCAGGGAGTGGTGCAGAGGAGGAGAGTGGAAAAGAACAGGAATTACTGGCTCCCAGGTAACAATGAGTGTTAAGAGCCTGGAAGAGGGTGGGTTAAATATGAGGAGGGTCCCCAGATGAGCAAACCAAGAGGTACAAAGTGTCCACACAATTCACATGCAAAGGCAAACACAAGCTGCTGGTATGACTGCATTCCTCAACCATGGAAGAAGTCCATCTTTTAAGGAGGTGTTTTTCTTTTCTCTGTGGTTCCTGTCTGTATCCAACTAGAAGTAATCAAACTAACTAAATGTTTTTTTACCTCACAGAATCTACATCTCCTGTCTTGTATGGGTCCTTTGAGTATGAGATATAAATCTGGTTTCTTTCTGGTTGATAAGACTTTTTGGCAGGAATGTCATAGCCTTGGGTGGGGGGAATACACATACACACACACATATACAAATGTGCGCGCGCACACACACACACACAAAGTCCATTTTCTGTGTATGCTGTGGCTCATGGTTGTATCACACAGGGAGAGTGGAGTCTCTGTCCTCAGCTCTTTTCTAGTCAGTAGGTTGAGCCCCTCTTCCTATCTCCTGTCGTAAAGATATGTGCACCCTGCCCACATCCTATGAGGATCATTTTCTTTCTCTTTGAAAGGAGTACCCTCTTGCCCTTCTGTGACCACTCCCTTAGGCCTCTATTTAGACCAACTGGGACTCATATTTACTACTCTCATTTAATCGTACTCTTTATCCCTCCAGTCTGAGACAAGCCCCACAGGAGGAGAAAGAAATCCTGCAGGACGTATTGAATGAGGGCTGTAACACTTGCCCCAGTCACTCTGAATCATCAGATATCCACCAGCCCCCCTGCTTCAGTGCTGATCTCTTGGGTGAGCATGAAGTCTCCCTTTGTCTAGCTGCAGCTCATGACTACCCCATTAAAACACAAATGCACTCCTATTAATTATACTTCTGAGGGTCCAGTGACAAATTCATGATGGTAAACCTAGAACTAACAAGAGCAGGGAAGTTGTAGAGACTGTAACCTACTCACAGGTACCATTCATGTGTGTGCATATCAGGGCTCTGCATGACCTTATTCTTACAACCTAGGACAACTGATCTCTCCTACAGTGTTCTTGCTCATGTTTGATCCTTTGATTACAAGCACATGCCTATAATCCCAGCTGCTCAGGAGGTTGAGGCAGGAGGATCTTGGGTTTAAAGCCAACTCAGAGGGCATGGGATGTGGCTCAAGTGGTAGGACAGTCATCTAGCATGCATGAGGCACTGGGTTCAACTCTCGGCACCATAAAAAAATAAAAAATAAAGATATTGTGTATCCACCTAAAACTAAAAAAATTTAAAAAAATTTAAAAAGCCAGCCTCAGGAAAAAGCAAGGCAGTAAACAACTCAGACCCTATCGCTAAATAAAATACAAAATAGACCTGGGGATGTAGTGCAGTGGTCATGTGCTCCTAAGTTCAATCGCTGGTACCAAAAACAAAAAAGAGAGAACATTGAAATGGTTATTTTTGCTTCCTTTAAAATGCTAGAATCAGGTGGTGGAAATATTGGTTTATACCAGAAAAGTTCTGAAATATGAATTTCCTTCTAGTACACTGCCAAAGTCAACTTTGAGATCCTTAAAAAAAAATCCCTAGTATTGAGAAAAATGAGGCTCAGGGATTTTAATCCTCTTCATAGAGAATGAAACTGGTTCTATTTGAGAATTGTGAGGGGGCCCAGAGCCACTAAGTCTTGGAATGAGCTTTGTGGAAGGAAGGAAGGTGCAGTTAGTGAAATCCAGAAGAACCTGGACGAGTATCCAGGGATCAGGAGACCAAAATGCATTTTGACTTTGTCCAACTACATGAAGAGCATTCCATAATAATGATCCACCCAGTCAGAGACGTTGTGCATGATGGATCAGCATAGCATCCCAGACCATTTCTTTAAACTCAACATGTGAGTTCTGCCAGGTTAAGTCCCTTAGTTGCTCCCTGAATTATATATACATAAATTATGTCTTTTTCTGAGGGAGGTGTCTGTATTGGAATGAGTGAAGTAGAGTTATTTAATGACCTCTACATTTCTGAATATGTTTACAGAACACCATGACAATGAGGACAATGATAAAGAAGAGTCACTTTATTTCAGGTAACAATGAATGACCAGGGGCTAGAAAAAAATGGGTAAAACAAAAGGGGTGCAGGAATCCTAAAAGTACAGAGCATGAGGTCAAATGTAGTCAAAGTTTCTTAAAGGCACAGTAGGAGTGCTGATTGCAGTGAAGTTGTTGATTCAATCCAAGATGATGGAACCCATTAGCAAAGTTCTCTGTCTTCTTTATGGTATTGTAAGAGTGAGTCTGCTCAAGAAGAACTGAGCAGCCTTGGGCACTTCTAGATCTTAAATAAATCATATGTTCCCTTTGTAAAGGTCAAACTCAGGATGAGATCCAAAAATCATTTCTGTACTGTTAGCCTGAGCTCATCAACAGGTATTCCATAGCAAGAAAAGTAGATAGAACAAAAATGATATCATGTCATAATATGGATGTGCAAAGAAGGCAAAACTTCTCTGAGACTCTTCAATTCAGGAGACTATTGATCAGACACTTGTGTCTAAAATTCACCATGCTTTATGCACAAGCTTGGCCCCTGCTATGCTTCTCATTGTGTGATCCTTCTGTGACTGTACCTTATAGGCAGAGCTGTGCCCTCTTCCTCTTGAGCTTGTTATCTTGTTATCAGTACACTGAGCAATGGTGGACCTTGGTCTGTCTCTCATACCATGGCACCTAAACTATGTCCTTGAGATGAAAATCGTTTTCTGGGTCATTTTTGAAGGGAGGCACCTGTTTGGGACTCCACCCTTCAGCTTTAAATCGGGACCAGCTGGGAGAGTGTAACTTCTAAACCACCATGATTTCATCTTTTGTTCTTCCCTGCCTCAGCTGTCTCAGCAGTCTCAGCAGTGACCTGCAGGAAGAGGAAGAGAATGACCTCCAGCTGGATGAAAAACATTTTCGTACTCTGGTCATCCTGATTCATGTGACACACAAGAACTTGTCAGAAGCTCTGTGTTCCCATCACATGAGCCAAAAGTCAGCTGTACTGTGGATGGAACCAGTGAGTACTTTTATCCTAATTCAGTTGAATGCAACTTGTCTCCCTGGTAAATCACAAATTCTCTGCACTCAACTCCACTATCTAGGCTGAGACATATGCCTGCAGAGCCAGGAGACCCATTTTGTTTCCCAGCAGGTGTAGAGGTCAGGTGGATCTGAAGCTTTGTTATTTTTCTTGCTCCAGGTCAGTTTTTTTGCCTGGTCTGCAATGTGCCAGCCATAGTTGCAGGTAGACTGGAGTTAGGAGGAGGGGATTAGAAGCACCTCACAGACACTACTACAACTTGTTCCAGGAGGGATTGGTCAGACCTCAGTCTTTAAAGGGGTTAAATCATTCCTTCTGCAGTGTCCTTGGAAATTGCATTTATTTTCTAATGATTTCCTCTCTTCTTTTCATGAGATAGAATATTCAAAAATCATATGGAAGTCTCTTATGGTTCTTGAGCGTTGACTTAGTTTCTCAACTTCCTCTGAGAAGGCTATCCTTCAATCAATCATTCCTGTTTCTGTTTCACCATACATTGCTGTAGTTTTCAACACAAAGGAGCACTAATGATTCTTTCCTTCATAGATTACATGTTGAATCATATGTTCAGTCTGAGAGTTATGTTCTCATGTAAATTGTCAATGGCCAGTGTACATGATGGGGAACTCACCCAGTTATTCAGACAGCAGAGAGCATTTCTCTCCACAATTTCCCGGAATGTCACTCTTGTTGAACAAGAGCCCTGAGTGATAGTAGCTTTATAGAGTATGTAGAGAAAAAAAATATTCTTCTTTCCTCTCACTCAAGGTAGAGTTCAACTTTTCCTCAGATAAACTTTTGAAATCCTTGGGAGTCTTTACTCATTAAATCAGTTTTTAGGAAGAGCAGAAGTCTATGATGTCTCACTGTATCAGAATGTTTTATAGTAAAATTAACTGACTAAATTTATTTCCCAACCCTTGCTTTAGTCAGTGCCTTTTCAGGTGTGACCATCTTTTTCTTTTTCCAATTTCCACTGAGGTGCAATGATGCAAAGGTTTAATCTCAGTGTCACAACATTTCAGAAACAGAAATAAAATACATGTGGTGAACTGTAACCACTGCCAAGTGATCTCTGTATACAGACTACTCCATTAAATCCTCAAGAGACACTATCCACAGTTGGTGGTGTCTCTACAGTAGTGCTGAGGACACTGAGATTCAGCATGGTCACTGCCCTAAATCTCCACTAGTGTGTGGTGGGAACACAGGGCCCATGTCTGCCTGACTCCTCAGCCAACATATTTTTACTGCTGTGCAGCCTGATTTTTCAAAGATGAGTCTGGGTTGGGTGTTCACCCATTCCTATTTCTGTATGTTACAAATGTTTTTGAGACAATTTCAAACAGAAACAGAGACATTGCTTCTCTGGAACAAAGAATTCATAAGGCCTCTCACATGGGTTGTTGAGCTATTAATCAATCAGTGTACTTTGTCCCTGGGAAGAGCCAGTGCCTCATCCATTCCCTCCAAATAGAGCTGGACACAGTCACCTTTATACATGAATCTGAAATGAAGAAAAAGAGCATTCTAATTGTACAAATATTCATCCTGTTCACTGACCCTAATGTGAATATTGTGAACAGGACACAGCTGTAAGTACAGTAGTGGTGCTGACCTCTCTACTCAGACCTATTCTCTGTACACAGAAAGCCCTGCAGAAACAACATGAATATAACTAAGCTACAACTTGATATTTTGTTGAGGACTTTCCAATCTTGCCCACTAATGGCATGTAGCAATACTTTTAGAGTTTGATAAATGGCTCCAATAGTTGCAGAGGATCTTCTACTGTGAGCCTTGAAAAATGTCAGCAGGGTTCCTCCCTGCTAAAAGCAGGCAACAGAAAAGATGACAAAATTCTAACTCAATTTAAAATATTTATTCCAGATGACCTGGAGGGTAGGCCTGGCTCTGTAGTCATTCACAGAAGTGGTAGAGAGAGCGAGTCTACATTGAGCTACAGCCACCTTGAGACTAAATTAACCCAAAGCCCTTCAGTCTGAGTTCAAGGTAGTTTAAATGTAATATCCTGGTGGGAAGGTGAGACTTTCCCAAGGGACTTCACAGATTTGGCCACTTTTCATAATAGACACTATATGTAGGAGGGGCTGGAGGTTTAGACACAGTGGAAATAAATATTGTACACAATGATTGAGGGATCCAGCCTCAAGAAACTGAAAGAATTAGATTGAAGGGGAGGAGATTTGTTTTTAATATAATGAGACTAAATAGGATTTCATGAAAAGGAATGGGCCAGGATGCCAGGGGTTGGACATATAAAAGGAGTTCTCCTTCCCACCAAAATTATGTAATGATAGAGTGGCTGGTAGTAAGCATGGCATACAAGACCTTTGTGAAGAAACTGTCCACGTTGCCAAGAGTCCATGAAGAGATTCTTGTGTCGGTGGCCATTTTCAATCCTTCCAGGTCTAATCTCCTTTTTTTCTCTGTTTCACCATTGCTTTCACAAACAGGTATATTGGTTTAAGATACTTTCTCCTTCAGGTCCAGAGGATCTCTCATGCATGTTACTGAGTGCCTTCAGTGACAGATGATTAATGATGGATGAACTGAGACTTGGGGACACACAGTACATGACAGGCAGGGAGCAGCATCTGTAGACAAAGACCTGAATGCTGGAAGACAGTGAGGCAGAGTGAGAGTCAGGGAGGAGGCAGCCTGGCAAGGAAGGATGGCATATGGCAGTGTTGGGATGTGATGTTGGATAACCTTGTGGGGCCAGGAATGAGGACTTCAAATGCAAGATGGGGAGTTGGAATTATTCAGGGGGATGTAGGAATACAGTTTCCACAAGCAGAGTGGGAACATGGTAAGAGCAGGACATTGAGTGAGAAGGCTAGTGAGGCTGGGCTCAGTGGTCCCAGCAGCAGATTCTCTCATGGCCAGGAGCGTGAGGCCAGCATGGGTAACACTGTGCAGCTGTATCTTAACAAAAGTGAACCTGATGGGAGAGTTGATCTTTGGGGAACTTCACAACAAGAGAAGGTAGTGAGGAGGAGAGTGGAAGAATCTAGATACCAGTGATGAGAGTATGATGAGGTGTGCTTTCAGGGTGATGGAGCCAAACAGTCAGATTGAAGAAATTTTGAGAAAACTGAAGCAGATCGTGGTGAGAATGAGGGATTTTCAAGGAGAGTGTGTGGAGAACACAGTAGTGGGCAGCAGGCCCTGTTGTACCCAGTTCTTCCTGAGCCTGACCTGGATTGACATGAGGCTGCTGGAAACCTCCAGTCAGTTCAACTTCTGAGGACATCTATTCATTTCCCTAGGGACACAGAACTCAATTATATCAGGAGGAATGTCCAATTTGCCTCTGTAGCATGTGGAAAATATAAGGATTATGGACCCGATATCTCTTCACAGTTTCATACAATTGATTTACAATAAGGAGCCAGCTCCTCTGCTGCATTGCTTATAGCTGCTAACAGCCTCCAGGTGGCAACAGACTGTATATGTGTATGGATTGTAGGTGGTACATAGGCCACAAGGAATCATAGGCTTCCGAAATGCAGAGAGGGTCCCATAAGTAGGAATGTTATACAACCACTCGACACCCCTTTCCATGGTATCCTAGATTCTTTCCATGATCTTTCCTCCCTGGGGAGAGAGATCAATAAATCTTTTTATTTCAATCACGTCATTGAGTCTCAATAGAATGTCCTCTCTACAAACAGTGATGGAGTTTAATAATACTGAGAAAATAGCCTTGAACTCATTTTTTTCTTCAAAGCCATCTTAAGTGGATGATTTTTCTTCAGGGACACTCTTTTCTGGACACCTGCCTTTGTTGTTGTTGTTCTTGTTTAGTAACATATGACAGTAGAATGTATTATGCAAATTACACATTAGTAGAGTATAACTTATCCTGTCGATGAAACTGCTCTTTTTGTTTATGATGTGAATTTACCCTGGTTATGTATTCAAATACAAGGCTAGTTAAGGCTAGTTAGGTCCAGTTAATTCTATTGTCTTTCCTGTTTCTCTCTCCCCTCCCATCCCTTTATTTTCCTTTGTCCAGTACAGTAGATTTCTATTATTCCCTTCCCCAACCTCCCTTGTTTCCGGTTAGCATCTACAAGTCAGAACATATAGCCTTTGGTGTTTGGGATTTGCTTATTTCACTTAGCATGATATCTCCAGTTCCATCAATTTACTGGCAAATACCATTGTTTAATTTTTCTCAATGGCTGAGTAATATTCCATTCTCTATATACATTACATTTTCTTTATCCATTCATCTGTTGATGATGTCAAATGGTGGTTTCATTCCAAGTTTTCTAAGGAATCTTCATACTGCTTTCCATAGTGGCTGCTCTAATTTTCAGTCCTACCCAAAATGTATGAGAGTACCTTTCTCACCCCATTCCCCACCAACATTTATTGTTACTTGAATTCTTTATAATTGCCATTCTAATTCAAGTGAGATGGAATCTCTGTGTAGTTTTATATTTGCATTTCTCTAATTGCTAGAGATGATAAAGAGTTGTTCATGTATCTTTTGGCCATTAGTATTTTTTTGGCTGTGAGGTGCATGTTCAGTCCTCTGCCCATTTATTTATTGGGTTATTTAATTTTTTTTTTTTTTCTTTTGGGTTTTTAGTTTTTTGAGTTCTTAATATATCCTGAGGATTGAATGCTCTTGTCTGAGGTGCAGGTGGTAAAAATCTTTTCCCATTCTTAGGCTCTCTTTTCACATTATTAATTGTTTCCTTTACTGTGAAGAAGCTTTGCAGTTTGCCATCCCATTTATTGATTCTGGCCTTCTTAGCATCTAGGCACAGAAACCAAAGGTGACATATCCATCACACTCATGATCTCTGTCACTGTACCTGAGTCACAAGCTGGTTTCCCCAACAGACAGGGACATGAGAAATGGGCATTCTGGGGGGAGGTACTAAAGAAAGAAAGAACTGGGATAGTTATTGAGCCCTCTTCTCCTTTTATGTGTCTCTGAGAAGGCCTGCCTCCAATGGCCTTTGAGTGGGCATGTGAGCCCCAGTGTGTCAGAGATGCAAGCCTCAGATGCACACCTGGATGTAAATGCCCAAATGAGTAGTTGTCAGGGGACAATGGTGGATCACCAGTTAATCTGTGGTGATGGTGGAGCCAGGCTGAGCCTTTCCTCTGCTATCAATAGCTGTGTAGCCAACACTGACCCTGGAAAACAGTGCATGCTCTTCCCAGGTAGGAAAGGAAAGGTAATTTGTAAGCTCTGATCCACGTGTTGGTTGTCAGAATATTGTGGGTGGCAGAGATGGTGGGCCTCTTCATGTTCTCTCGGTCAGACTTAAAGCTGCGATTCTCTGACATAGTGATGTGAGCTGGAGCCTGGGGCCTAGGGTTAGATACACTCTCAGGTCCTGGGCTGGCCTTGACCAAGTGGATATCTTAGGTGCTTTCATCTCTTTCATTGTTTATTAAAATAATTTCCATAGTACCAGTTCAATAAAAATAAAAAATTTTTAATGAAAGGTTTGACTCTGTAATCTCAAATCCTCAGATAACTTCTGGAGATTTGATAAATATAATTTCACAAAAGATATTTTCATTTGATATAGAGCAATTTTTCAGTAATAGTATCAATCCTGGGCCCACAAGTCTGTGTCCTGACATCCAGCTCACTTTTCTCCTTTCCTCATCTCTTTGAATTAATGTGACACCTTCACACAGAAAGTGCACAAATTGTCTCCTTGATGATTCCACACTGAGTTCATCCTCTCCATTCATCTGTCTCCATAGCCATGTTGTCAGTGTCCTCATAAGGACTCAATTCTGCTCAGATGTGAAGACTGAGTTTCAGTCCCTCCTGTCCCCTTAATCTGGGTTGTGTGCATCTTGATTCTCTGTCTCCCTCAATATCAGCTTCTGGAGCCTCTGGTTCTCATGTCAGGTGCCACACTCACCTGACAGATGTGGGCAACCTTGCCCTCATTATAAACCTCTGAGGGTCATGCAAGAGAAGACACACCTGTCCTTCATGTAGAGCACTCCCTGGCATGGGCTCAGTGTGTGTCATTGGTGTGTAGTTCTTGAAGCACATGTGATAACTTAAGGAGGCTCACCATCTTTTCTTCCTGCTGGACTCTACTGGATGCTCCCACAATCCCAGTCAAGACTCAGCCTACAGGCTCAGTTGGGTGATAGTGTTCTGGTGTCTCACAGGGAATTTTTGAGCATCTGCTTTTCAAACATCTCTCTTTTTTCTTCAGGTTTCTAAATTATTTCTGACTTGTAGTGGCCAGAATATTGATATTATACAATCCCACATGTAAATGTTCATAAATTTCTGTTCATCAGATGTATCCATTATATGTTAGGCATATACAGTAGTTCTATTAGTAATAATGCCTGTATATAAAATAAGTCAGTCGGAGTAAGATTTAAAATATTCCAGGGATGATTCTTCCCCGGTTCTCTACTTTCATATAGTTTTCCTTCTACTATGATTTTGCTTAACTTTGATAATCTCTATCTGACTAAAAGCTCTGCCTAGATCTCTAGTGGTATTATTGCCTTTTATATTGGGGAGCTATAGGTGTCTGTAACTTCCCTATTTCTTGAATATTTTCAAGAATTGGAAGCACACTTGCCTTCTGTCAAGTTTATCGTACTGGATATACCAGAATCATCAACAAAATGAAAGTATCAGTCTCAATGTCTTTATTTTTATGTGGTGCTGAGGATAGAACCCAGGGCCTCATGCATTTGAGGCAAGTGCTCTAACTCCAAGCTACAACCCCAGCCCTGAAAGTATCAGTCTCTATAAGCTACACACCAATACTTAGACTTTCTTGTGCAAGGCTGCTTTCTTGATTAGGTGACTCTTTTGGGTCAATAGGTGTGTCACAGGATAATAGTTCCTGTTTTATTTTCAGAACTGAATTTGGATACTTGCATTGAACTGCAGAACCTTCCCACGCTTGGGGGTGATGCCCTTGGAGGCTTGGCTGTCAAAACACCTGGATGTGAGCTGCATGTCCTCACTGATACCATGAATGTCCTGAAACAGAAGATTATGAAAAGAAAACAACTCTTCTGCAAGTGGAGAATGGCATGCAGATTCCTAGTACTTCAAGCTTCGGGTAGAGTGGTGACAGCTTTTGTGGCTCTGGGATGCACTTTCCCATTTTAGCTCTCTATGAGGATGTAGCTCCTTCTGCTGTGATTTCTCTTCACCATTGGTTCTTTCCAAAACAGATGGAGACTGTCTGGTCTTATGTCTCTATTTTATGGTCTCCCACCATGAGAGGCCCTTCCATCTCCACCTCCTGTTTGCATTCTGAAGTGTGCTCTGTTCCTACATCTGCTGTCCTGATATTCCCTGTAACTGCCACAGGAAAGCCCAGCTTAATTGGGGGTCCTAATCCCATGAAGAGCATATTTCAGACACATGCCACCTTCCCTGGAATCACACACTGTCTAGGCTTTTGATCTAACCACCTTCCTTGACTCCGCTGCCTCTTTATTCTGGGAACATGGCCTTCATAAGTCACTGGCACATGGCTCCTTCTTGGACCCTCCTTGGCAAACAGGACTAAGTCAACCCTGGATTCTTATCTTGTACACACAAAGGAAAATTGTGAAAACTGATGAGAAAGATTATGACAACTGAACTCTATCTGGGCTATAGGTGGCAGACCCAAACAGGTCTGGAGTCATTTTGTCTTCACCCCTTAGCCCACTCCATTTTCCAAGACTCCTTTTACTGCTCATTCCTGACCTACATTGCAATAACTTTCAAGATTTCCTGCAGATCTTATTCCTGTCTAGCCAAGGTGACTGAAGAACCCACATGGGCTCTGTGTTGAAATGGGTGAAATAGCACTATGTAATGACTCCTGGATGTTTTTGAATTGTTTACAGAAAACCATGAAAATGATGATGAAAAAGACCAAAATTCACTGAATTCCAGGTAACAACAAATAATCTGGGGATTGTAAGAAAGGGCAAAATAAGGGGTTAAGGATAACCTGAAAGAATAGACCATGAGGTCAAAAGTAGACACATTTGATGACCAAATGTAAAAAAGACTACTGTTGGCAGTGGTGATGTTGACTAAGCCCAGTGTGATGGAGCCCTTTAGCAAGGTTATCTTTTATCTTTCTGGTGCTGGTACAGTGAGTGTGACTGAGAAGAACTGCACAGTCAGTCTTGGGCATTTCTTCCTTTTAACAAAAATCACTTGTTTATTTTTAAGTTGAATAATCAGAATTAGAGGCATACTATCTTTCTATACTATGGCCTGATAATCACAGACATAGCAAGAAAAGCAGAAATACGCTCCCTTTCTACCCCTTTCACCCCCCCCCCC
>NW_026000019.1:29933856-29941474 GCF_001458135.2 Marmota marmota marmota
GTAATTCCCACCACTTCAAGTTGGGATGTTAATATATTAGCCTACATAGTTGTCTCCTACTATCTGATTCTTGAACTAGTTTTCTATTTCAGTTTGTTATTTATTATTGGTACCACTGTTAAATACAAAACACCCGACAATAAGTAATGCTGCAGAGCTCTAGTAACAAAACAGCATGATTTTGTCACAAAAATAGACCCAAATACCAATAGGACAGAATAGAAGACAGAGACAAATCCACATACTTAGAGCCCTGTGGTACTTAACAAAGGTGCAAAAATATACATTGGAGAAATGAGCCTTTTTAATAAATGGTTCTGGGACAACTGGATAACTATGTAGAAAAATAACACTAAAACCCTATTTCTCCCCCTGCACAAAACTCAAATGAAAATGGATCAAACACTTAGGAATTAGACCAGAAACCTTACAACTGTTAGAAAAGAACGCAGGGCCAACATTCTACATATAATTGCTGGCACCAGCTTCCTCAAAAGTACATGAACTGAAACTATGAATAAATAAGTGGGACGCCATCAAACTATAAAACTTCTTCCCAGCAAAAGGAAAGAAAGAAGAGTGTGAAGAGAGAGCCTACAGAATGGGAAAAATATCTTGGCCAGCTACTCATCTGATAAGGGATTAATACCCCAAATATATAAATAACTCAAAGCACTTCATACAAAAATATCCCAAATAACCCAATCAATAAATGGGCAATAGAAAAAGTGAAATAGAAACTTCTTAACAAAAAAATAACAAATAGCCAAATAGATGAGAAAAGGTTCAACATCACTAGCAATTAGGGAAAGCAAATGAAAGCAATACTAAAATTTTATCTGACTCCAGAATTGCAATGTTCAAGAATATACATAAAAAAATGCAGGCAATGTTGTGGGGGAAATGTACACTTGTATATTGTTAATGGGACTGCAGACTAGTACAAGTCCAGAAACCACTATAGAGATTCATCAAAAAACTAGAGATGTAAACATCCTATGAGGATCTGCCCACTCCTTGGTATTTTGCCAAAACTTCTAAAATCAGCATACTACAGTGATAGCTCCCTCAATGTTTATAGCAGCACATTTCACAATAGCTAAATTATGGAATCACCTTAATAGATAAATAAATTTTATAATTCTGACACATATATATGATATGTGTGTAAACACACACACACACACACACACACACACACTGGGGTTCTTCAAAGGCATAAAAGAAAATGAAATAATGGCATTTGCAGGTAAATGGATAGCAATGAGAATATCATGCTACGTGAAATAAGCCAAACACAAAAACTCAAAACTTGAATGTTTACTCTTATGTAGAAACTAGAGTAAAACAAAGGAAATGGGGAGGGCAGGATAGGATATCATACAGATAAAGGAAAGAGCAGTAATGGAGAAGTTTGAGAGGCAGAGTGCAGAGATGGGTAAGGGGAGGCAATGCAGATGATTGTTTTGTTGTTGTTATTGATGAACACAATATATTTATATATATTTTTAACCTGGTGCTTAGGATTGATCAAAGGGACTCAGGTATTTGAGGCAAGTGTTCTCGACTAAGCCACAACCCCAGCCCCAGAATGAATTGTTAAAAAGTTGTTACGTGGACATATAAATATGCCACAGGGGACTCCACCTTTATGCATAGGTAGAAAGAAGTAATCAAATATAATTTAATAGATGAGCAAAAATGAAGTCTAGTAGAGTAGATGAAAGAGATTTGGGAAATGTTGGGAATGGGAGAAAAAAGAGAGAGGGAAGGGGGCAATCATGAACTGAAGCCAAATTGCGTGCGTGTATGATTTTGTCCGAATGAACCCACTACTATGTATAACTACACAGTTCTAATTTTAAAAAAGAAATATAGGTAAGAAAATCATTATGAAACCTAAAAAGGCAAAAACAAATTTCTATGGAAGTTTGGCTACAGGTAAGAGACACATACTGGCCTGGAGCCTGTGTTTTCCAATGTCATTTATAGTAGGACAGGTTTTACTATATTTTTATATTTTATATGATCCAACTGACACAGGGGGCACTGAGACATTAATAGACAAGCTGGGTTTACAGGGCTTAGAGACCTAATCAGGTGCTTGGCCTTTTAGTTGGTCTTCCTTCCACCTCACTAGGCTCCGTCTCAGTATCACAGACCTTCCACACTCTCTAGAGTGGCTTCCTTTTCTTCACCTAGGGGGACCTCAGTATGTGGCACACTGCTCCTGTCCCTAAGGAAACCAGGGCTGTGGAAAAGTGCTGGGTGGAAGAAACACTTATTCCACATGGTAGACATCCACTCGTGCCCCAGTCTCTTGCCTGCCTCTTCAGATAAGCATGTTCACCAGATTTCTCTGGCTCTCTTCAATATCCAGCCTCTATCTTATCTCCCTAGTTTTAATTTGAGTGTTAACAGAGGCCCCACTCCCCAGCCTCTTGACACAACATTCCACTCTGTGTCTTCTGTATTGTCTTTGGGGGGCACCAAGTAGTTCACCCTCTACCATCACCTGCATGGCCATATCCTCAATCACTTCTGCTCAGGTTTCTCTAAGTCTGAGCCTTGACATTCTCATGCCAGATATTCTTGGGTCATGTTAATCCTTATTTTCTCTGGTTGCGCTGAATACTCATTTTTCAGATAATGACCTCAAGTGTCAGATGAAAGTGGACTATTTCATGGACTTTTTATTGTGGCCTGTAAGTAAGAAACATCTGTAAACTGCTAAGCACAGTACCCAGCTGGCAGGAACCGCTCAGCATACATTAGATTGCTGCCTTGCCCTCTTGGAGCTGCCATGGTGGGTGTGGTGTTAAGTCTCCTCTTCACTTCCTCCTGACAGGGCTTCCCTGTCACTGTTTTCCCATGTACCAGCTGAGATGCAGCAGCATGGCTCAGTCCCTGCTCTTCCTCTTGTTCCCAGCCCCCAGAGGCCTGAACTGGAACCTGGCTCTGACCCACTCTCCTCTTACCAGGAACTCCTTTTATTGATAGTTTACATTTTGATCAACTTTTGTAATACAGAGAATTTGAACCCAAGTTCTGTGTGTGCCAGACCTGCCACACTCTATAGAGTGGTTTCTTTTTCTTCATTCTACCACTGAAGTGCACCCTAGCCCTTGATAAATATTTTAACATATACATATTTCACATATATGCATATGTATGTGTATTTTATATATGTATGTGATTTTGTGCATATTTAAATTTCACTACAAGGCATTGTACTAGAAAGCACATAGAAAATTATACTCAAAGTTGGTTTATGAAATTGTACCTAACAAGTTTTTACTGGAAGTTACATTCATTTGTAATATCCATCCATCAAACATTTTTTTTCTAAATAATAGAAACATATCAATCTCTTGACTTTTGCTTTTCTCTGTGACATATATAGGCTAATGAAGTCCTGGCACCTTAGATCTTGTCTGCTGAAGGCTAGACTGTGCATGATTTGGGGTGCAGGCTGTTTGTGATGTCCTTAACACTGGTTGTTTTTACTCCCTAGATTCAGTTATTTCCTCTGTATTTGGGGTGTTGGCATAAATTTTCTAACTCTGGTCCTCCACAGCTCTTCTTGCTCTTCTCCTGGCTCAGATACTGTCATTGTCACCAGGACAAATGGTATAAATATGACAACTAAAGGGCTTGGACACAATGAAGGAAAATTATTAATGCAAATAACTGTTGGTCCTCTGTAAGTGTGTCATGTGAATTTGGAAAATTTTCGGTGTGCAACATTCTTTTTCCTGACAGAGAAAGCATCGTCCATGTTCCTTGACTCTTCTGTGGCTGCCTTTCTTCTCATTCTTCTTCTTGCCACAGTTGTCCTATTGCTCTCTTTTGGTCATTGCCCTGTACACAATCTTATTCACTTGTTTGTGCCTTTTCTATACAGAAAACTTTCATGTTTATAATATTGTCCTGAATAGCCCACTTGTCAATGAAAACAAAATTTTTCTTCTGGAAAGCTTATCATTATATAATGTTGTAAGAAATATTATAAAAATAAAGAAACCAAAAGGTGTCTATGGGCTTGACCCACCCTGCTTTTCTGAAGGCTGCCTTTCTTGAACCTGGGCTCTTTCACTGTCTCTGCACTGGTGAGAACTGAGAATATTATCAAGAATAATGGCAGATCTTTATTATTGTGGTTTTCTTTTTCAGAGCTGGATTCAAATGATCCTTCAGGAATGAAGAACTCTCTGAAGCTAGAGGGTGATTCTATGGATGGCTCCTTCGCCAACAAGCATGGCCGCCACATCATAGGCCACATCAATGACTATACTGCTCTCAGAGAGCAGATTGGGGAGGGGAAACAGCTGGTTGAAAAGATCCAGTCTCTCCTGAGGCCCACATGCAACTTCCTGGGCCTCGAAGCTCAGAGCTCAGAGGTAGTCACACCTGCACCTCCTGGGTTCACCCTTTCTTTGTGCCCTTTGTCCTTAATTCTAGTTTCTTCTCCCCTATTTATTTTTGTGGCCTGCATCTCCCAATGACAGAGAAAGCATCTTCCAATTATTCTAGCCAAGCCCTTGCTTCCCTATCTCCTTATTCATTCTGTGTTCTACTCTGTGGTACAGGAAGCCAACTAGATATTCTCCCTCAGAGCCACAGAGATGTCTTTGCAGTGTTGCCACCATCCTCAGTAAAGTATTTGTTAAGAGTTGATGCCCATATGATGTTGAAATCAGCACTGTCTCGTGGTTTATTATCTGTTACAGTCATGCTGGCCCATGTGGATTAAAATCAGTCAGATGGACAGGTAGTGAGGGATTTGCATCCATAAAGGCCTTGTATATGGAAAGAGTAAGAACCTGGCAATGGGAGGGAGGCAATCTGCAAATGCTTCTCAGAGTACCTCTCTGTTCAGAGACAACAAGGGCCAATGGCTGTGCTGTCTGAACCACCAGAGACCCATGGATGTATAGACAGAGCCTTGCATCCAGGTAACCCCCACTTCAGGGCAAGATACAGAACCCTATTTATAAACCAACTGATGGGCCACAGGCCCAGTGTGAGAAGTCACCTCTTGTGCCTCGAGTTCACTGGTGCAGAGGGGTCTTTTATTGTATATGAGGAAGGTAAAAGGTCTGTAGAGGACATGACATGGGAATGAGCTTTGACAGCCTTATATAGGGTGTCCAGGTGAGGAGTCATTCCAGGTAAAAGGAGCCACACTTCAGTCCTGGGACCTCAAAGGGATGGGCCAGGGTTTTCAAGGTTCAAGCAGCCCATGCTTTGGGCCTCATCAACAAAGGAAGCTTGAGTCTTGTGCAGGGCTGCAATGTCGTGAGCCCTGAGATGTCTCAACTTCAGTGATGTCCATGGCTCCCTCCCACCTTTCCACAGGCACCAGGCAGCAAATGTTTCCATGAGCTAAGAAGCAGCACCTGTGCCCTGCACCACACCCTAGAGGAGTCAGCCTTGCTCCTGACCATGTTCTGGAGAGCAACTTTACCAAGCTTCCACGGCCCTGGGCTGCCTGGCAAAGTGGTAAGAGGCCAGTGTTGTCTTCTGGTATAATCCTTGTTCTTCTGCCCCATGAGATTCTATATTCTCAGTTCCAGGGCTTTCTGAGGGTCAGGAGCTACATAGGTAGTTAGAATTTGCTGGATCTTAATGTAGCATCCTGGAGGGAGACCCCTGGTAGATGTTTTCATTGAAGCTCTGATTACCTTACTTTGTCCTCACACCCCAAACCCCAAGATAATAATTCAAAGAGAAGAAAAGGAAATGGAGAAGCACAGACATAGATGCCCTGGTAATCTATAAATATCTGCTTCCAATAAATCTGAAGTTTGAGCTAAAATTCAGGGGCCTTTGAAGCTTCTCCATTCCTCAGGGCTTCTTGGTCAAAAGATCAAAGGAAGTCACTGTGATCCTGCAGCTTCTTTCAGTCATGCTCCTAGAATCCCAACACAACTTTTATCTCTGTTCCAATCTGGGGAAAAGGTAGAGCCCCTAAAGAATTGTCCTGCTTTGGGTGGGCCAGTCTCTGGATCCCCTCACTAGTTTTTATTTCCATATTAATGTAACTGGTATGTTTGGGGAACAAACTATGTTAATTACAAGGAAGCACTTTACCATCTTCAGGTTCATACAGACATTTTGAAATATGAACACTGTCATCAGGTAACCCTGTGTCCCAGACATAGTATCTCTGAAATTCCAAGTCCTGCATGGAGGGGAGAAGGGTGAGACAAAACTTCTTCAAGGACTAATTTGGAGGTCTTGTTCACAGTTGGGAGTTGCTGTGGGTCTGGAGTCAGGGTCTCCTTGATCACAGGAATGTAGGCCTGTGCTGGTCTGATTGGGGGCTTTCAGGTTCTCAACATTCCTACCTGTGGTATTTTTCTGGACTGTTCTGAACTGAGGGATTGAGAAGTTATAATGAAGGGAACTCAGTCTGCAAGTGCTGAGAAGATTATATATAGAGTTCTGCTTCTGATTGGTAGGAACCATAAAGAACTGGATACATTCGGTCTCCAAATGGTTGTGTGAGAGCTTGTCCTTCTTCCCCAGGATGAGACAATGGAAAGGGAGCTCCTGGATCTGCGAGCCCAAGTATCCAAACAGGAGAAGCTCCTTGAGAGCACAGCTGAGCATCTGAAGTCTGTTAACCAGCAGAAGGAGAACATGGAGCAGTTCATTGTCAGCCAGCATAGGTGCCCCTGAGCTGTGGAGCAGCAGAGGAAAGGGCTGGTCTTGCAGATGTCCCACTTGTGCTGCAGATAAACAGTGACCACAGAGGCACTGGAATGTTGGGAAGGGAGAGTCTGATGCACTGGGCCCAACCCTCCTGTGCCATGAGGAATTGTGGATGCAGAGGGAGGGGGGACAAAGGGGTCAACAATAGGCCATGATTGAGGGGTGAGAAGAAAATGCTCTAGAAAATGCATGCCCAGCAAGTAGAGCCTAGCTGGAAATTCCTTCTTTGTGGGGCTCTTTTCTTCTTTCAGTGACCAGGACACATGATGTTTTGAAGACGGCAAGGACTAACTTGGAGCTAAGGCAACGGTTGCACCTTACACAGTCACATAGCCTGCTTCAAATACATCACTCTCTGACATCAGATCTGTAAGTGACCCTGACCTCCTTTACCTTCTAGGAGATATCTGGTCCACCGCACAGGTCTTAGCTCCTGGATAGCCTCCTTTTAAGATTCCATCCCTTCACCCTCCTGCCTGCTCAGCTTTCTACCATGTTATTATTCTCCTCTCGTCACCATCTCTCCCCTTTAGCCCAATTTTCTCTCCTTGATGTCAGTCAAGCAAGGAGCCAGAGAAATGCAGTTCAGTTGGTCCTTGAGGGAAGAAACTTTCAAAGTCTCTCTGTGAATTAGTTGTCTACCAAGAGATCTTGAGGCCATATGTGCAGTCTGGACTTTCCTGAACTACTTTATGAAAAACCAAATAAGTCATAACCTTATAAATTGACTTTAGTGCACAAAATTAGGTTAAGAACAGCAATTTTATTTTAACACCTCATTTTCTTTAAAAAACATGAAGGAAGATCCACTTGGTCTCCTGGATATAAAAGAAAAACTGATAATGAAAAAAAGACACTTTAAGGGAAAAGTTTTAAAATAAATAAATATATATATATATAT